>NC_133372.1:24484584-24617670 GCF_049309525.1 Garra rufa | reverse complement strand
CTCACCACCTTCAAATGCATTCAAGCGACATATTATGCGGAATTCTTGCTGCTCAGCAACACCCAAATTAAAAAATGTACTCAACGGACAGCCGTTTTGTCTCATCAGTCTGTCAGTACCTATTTTTAAATTAAACGGTTTGCAGAGTATGAATTCGGTAATTGTGTCGCTTCATTATATTTGATACTGGTTTTGATGGGAGGAAAAGAAAATGTAAAACAGCGGCGGTGCATTGTACTGCTGTGGAAATGTGTGAGTGATACAAGCAAAGCCGTGGGGCTTAAATCCACCTCTGTCTGGAGTCTTAATATGGGTTGGTTTTATCCACACAAAATTATATAAGGCTGCATACATACAAAAAAAAAAAAACTTTTAAACTGCATTTTATACGTACCCCTGTTATAGAATCATTACTTTAGATCAGGCTACACCAGACTGAAATTTGTGACTTCATCAAATTTACCTGCTCCTTCTAACCACGCTATCAGCTGAGCTGTTTGATGTCAGGACACAATCTTTCCTCTGCCACATTCCTCCATTCTACCTGACTCCACACCTCTCTTTCTCCTCCCCCAACCCCGATCTCACACAGACAGAATAGGACGCAAGCCTCAGTCAGTCACAGCGGCAGGTGCTGCTCTAAATTGTTGCCCTGCAGCTACAGAGAAAGCACACCTACCCAAGAAAGCGCAATTTCAGATTAAAACACAACACCCCTGCACAATACAAACACTGAGGACCCTGAGGGCGCCAAACAGCGCACATCATCCAGTAATTAACGAAGGCGGCAAACCTTTTTCTTAATTCTCTTTCTTTTGGTAAAGGAGTTCACCGATCACTCATAAGCTGGTTATTAGGAGATCAGCAGTTTAGCAAAAAGGAAAATTCAGTCTTGGTACTTTTTGGTACATATAAGTACCAAAAAAGATGAGCTATTGCTTTTAGGTGAGCTATTGCTTTAATAGGATGGCAACCATACCCATTCAAATTTGTTCTTCAAAGTTTAATGAGCATCACAGGAGCAAACGATTGGCAGGTGGCCACAGTTTCCAGGATTTCGATCAACACGAATGCTAGCTGGCAAGGGACGGAGTATTAGCATGCCATTCTGCGCACCACGCCCGATCTTTACTGCGAAGAAGATGGGGGCGGGTGGTGTTGTATGGGGGGTATTAATCACCAGATCAAGAGAAAAGATAATCCCTCAGGGCCAGAGAAGTAAAGCGTTGCTCAGTCTCTCCCTTTTTTCCTCATCTTTACTACCGGACAACTGCATTCCTCGGCTGGGAGGGGAGCCACAACCACCTAATTCTCCTGCGCGCCCAGAGAAAACCTAGGCCTCAGCGTCAGCTACAGGTCATATATTTAATGTCAAACTTTTCATTGCTCTTCTGTTGTGTATAAACACAATGCTAGAACTAAACGTGCTGATAGATTCTGCCTAAGGGAGAAACAGATTTTGCACGACCTACATCAACTTTAAACTGTTGTTAAACAGTGTTATATCACAAGAACTATTTTTTTACAAACAAACTTGCATGCTGTTCAAGTACTTACACCAAGGAAGATACTATCTGTTGTGTAGTATTGTTGTAAATCTCCATCTTCATAATTCATTGATCCACTTCAGTCCTTTAGGTTTTTATGAATCTTTCTCTTGCATGACACAATGATACATCTGAAGCCCTTCAGAAAGATTCCATTGTAGAAAAGCAAGGCTATCGTCATCACGACTTTATATTTAGCCTGTTCATCCGGACCTGGACATACCTTTTCATTTTGTTGCTTGCAAAACTAGATTCCAGATTGACCAGGGAAAACCCATCAACACCCCCAACAAACAGTAACACCCCCACAGTTAACTGTTTTTGCTGGGGCTTACCACTAAATTCCCCACTACTGAAATTATTCACTTGAGCGATCGCTCTAAACAAAACTAAGTTTCATAAGCGATAAAGTAATTGTGGTACTTTGCTTATAAATTTCATACATGTTCAGAAATGTTGATGCTGTTTAATATTTAAAAGTAAATTAGACAAAGGAAAATCAAAAAGGTGTTAAAACAATTGGACAAAAATATGTCAAAATTTGAATGGTTCTTATTGTATTAAAAATAGAGTTATCTACTGCTAGCATCAAAAAAACAGCCAGTCTGAGACCATTCAGTGGGAGGTTTAAAAAAAATCCCCATGTACATTTGCTTTAAACTTTGCGGGGGATTTTGACAGTATTCAACAATTAAATACTCGTAAAACTGCAAGTAGTAGGAAAACAAGCTATTGAGAAGATTAGGAAATATTTGGTAACACTTTACAATAAGGTGTCATATTTGCAAATGTATTAACTAACATGAATGAACAATGAACAACACCTTTATTACACTATTTATAATTTTTTTTGTTAATGTTAGTTAATGAATACAGATCATTGTTCATGTTAGTTAACAGTGCATTGACTAATGTTAACAAACAACTAGTGGTTTTAATAATGCATCAGTAAATGCTGAAATTAACCAAGATTAATAAATGCTGTAGTAGTATTGTTCATTCTTAGTTCATGTTAACTAATGTAGTTAATATGAATACTCCGGCATCAACATTACATTACATTACACAAGAGGTACATACTGTTTTTTGGGAGATAATCTGAATCAATAACCAGTTATCAGCAATGTGCTTTGGCTCTTCCTTTTTAAAAAAAGATGAAACCTAACTGAAATTAATATTTGATTACGTGTTCAAGAAGATCAGAAGTTGCATTTTGCATAATCTGCTATCTTGAAATGTGTCAAGAACAGTACCACAGTAACGTCTCAGATCTAAATGTCACTGCAATATCTGAAATTGTTATTGCAGGTTTTAAATGTGAAAATGTATGAAAAGCAGTTTGAGATATGTTTAGTGAAATAAGGTACTCACTGTGAGGGGCTCCTCATGCCCACGCATCGTGATGCAGTCCATACTAATCTGTATGGTATTGGATGCTGAGCCGACTGTAGAGCCCTCAGAAAAGTTGAGCTCGATAGGCTGCATTGAATGTAGCGCAGACCTAGAACAGAAACCAGTAACTTGATTTAAAACAGTAAGAGGAAAAATACGTAAGTGTAAATAAACAAAACTAAGCAGATAAAGTAAAATAATTTAAAACTTTTGTTAAAGCTGCAGTAGTGGTTAATTAACACAACTGAATACGTCTTGTGAAAGAACTATGGCGAAATACGCAGGTACTGGGCTACTCCACAGCGGTTCCTACTAGAACTAGTCTGATTATAAAAACTTCTTATAGGTGTACCATAGTGAATTAGAATAAGCCAAAAACACAGTATGGAAAATGGATTTATGATGTACTTTCTTATTATATAAATTTAATCAATTCTAAACAAAAAAAGTTACGGACTGCAGCTTTAAATAAAATGTCATCCAATAAGTGTTTGACTGTACTTGTACTGTACTTGTACACTGATTAATGGTGGTGAAACAACTTTTATTCTTAAAGGAGTAGTTCACTTTCAGAACAAAAATGTACAGATAATTTACTCACCCCCTTGTCATCCAAGATGTTCATGTCTTTCTTTTTTCAGTCGTAAGGAAATTGTGTTTTTTGAGGAGAACATTTCAGGATTTCTCTCCGTATAATGGACTTCTATAGTGCCCCTGAGTTTGAACTTCCAAAATGCAGCTTTAAATGGCTCTAAACGACCACAGCCGAGGAAAGAAGGGTCTTATCTAGCAAAACGATCAGTTATTTTATTAAAAAAAAATTACAAGTGATATACTTTTTAATAGGGATGCACCGATCCGACAAAACGCGCAAGCATGATCGGCCGATTCGTATCGGTGCATCCCATTCCCTACTTTTTAACCTCAAATGCTCATCTTGTCTAGCTCTGTGTGTACTCTGTGTAGAGATTACAAAGTATATAAATTGTAAATGTTTTTAGAAAATAACCGTTTCACAAGATAAGACCCTTCTTCCTCGGCTGGGATCATTTAGAGCCTTTGAAACTGCATTTTGGAAGTTCAAACTGAGGCACACCATAGAAGTCCATTATATGGAGAAAATCCTGAAATGTTTTCCTCAAAAAACATAATTTCTTTAAAACTGGACAAAGAAAGACATGAACATCTTGGATGACAAGAGATGAGTACATTATCTGTAAATTTTTGTTCTGAAAGTGAACTACTCCTTTAAGTTGATAGTAAATTTCACAAATAGTTACATAGAAACAGCAACAAATTGAATTTAATATGAAAGTAGAAAGACTGAAGTTGTATTTTCTTTTTTTTTTTTCTTTTTTTTAAATAGTTTATTAGGTTTATTCAAATATTTATTAAAATATGTGACCCTGGACCACAAAACCAGTCATAAGTAGCACGAGTATATTTGTAATATAATGATTTATTTTTCTTTTATGCCATAAATCATTTGGAAATTACACAAAGATCATGTTCCATGAAGATATTTTGTACATTTCCTACCATACATATACCAAAGTAAACTTTTGATTAGTAATATGCATTGCTAAGAACTTCATACGGATAACTTTAAAGACGATTTTCTCAATATTTTGATTTTTTTGCACCCTCAGATTCCAGATTTTCAAATTGTTGTATTGTGGCCAAATAATTTCCTATCATAAACCATACATCAATGGAAAGCTTATTTATTAATGTCAAAACTTAAAATGTATTCATTTTGTGGTCCTGGGTCACATATGAGTGAATTTGTAAGATACTTCAGAACTCACTGGTCCAGCATCTCCAGCAGCTGATTGAGGACGTCTTGTCCGAGGATATCTGTACTCTGAGATCCCTGGCCCTGTGACATGGAGGCCAGGAAAGAACCTTCAGCCCATGAGAGACAGGCTGCTGCTGGTTCTCTCAATCTGAAGAGACAGAAACAAAATTTAGGTTAAACAATTGTGTCCTAATACACTAGGATTAATTACAATGTGATGTAAATGTTTCAGTAAAACTTTACAATAAGATTCATTACTCATTACTATGAACAATACTTCTACAGCATTTAATAACCTTAATGTTAACTTCAACATTTACTAATACATTATTTAAATTAAATGTAGTGCTTGTTAACATTAGTTAATTCACTGTGAATCAACATGAATGGAATGGACAACAGTATTTAATTGACTAACATTAAGAAAGCTTAATAAACACGGTAATGTATTGTTCATTGTTTGTTTGTGTCAGTTAATACATTAATTAACTAACATTAACTAATCGTCACCTTAGAATTATAAGGTTCTATCTGACATTTTTGTCAAAATTGAGTTATTCACATATTCTTATTATGTGACAACTTATTTACATTATTTAATGTTTCTTTTGTAAGCTATGTACATTTTGGGCCTTTTTTTAGAAAACAAAAATGGTTCTATCTACAGAAGTCTAAGGAACGCAAAAAACTTTGAAGCTCAATATCTCAAAATGCTCAGAATGCAGATAGAACCTTATAATTCTAAGGTGACAAAGTGTTACCATTGTTTCTCAGGTGAAGAGAAAAAAAACTGTATTTTGATAAATGTCAAGTAACACTTTAATGTTAACAAATGACACCTTGTTGTAATGTATTAACTAACATGAATGAACAACGCATTTATTACAGTATTTAATCATCTTTATTAATGTTAGTTAATAAAAACAGTATGTTAGTTCACAGCACAATAACGTATGCTAACAAACTATTTGTGATTTTTTTGCTTTAATGCATTATGCTAAAATGTTAACTAATGTAGTTAACTAATGAACCTTATAGTAAAGTGTTACCAAATTTCCAAAATCGCAAGTATTGTATTGGAAACAAATGAACTGAAGAAAGGTGTTACCATGCAAAAGTCACTTCAAAGGTTTCGGAGGGTGTTGTGGGTGGTTTCCAGGGTGTTAATATACCTCTGCTATGGTTTTCTGAATGGTTTCTAAGGGTGTTGCCAGGTTTTTGCTAGAGGAATTAATTTTAGATAGTAGCTTCAGGTAGTTACTTACTGGCCATGTTATTTTAGTATCACTGAGATACTGTCCTAGTTTTTTTTTATTATTATTTAGAATTAACTTTAATATTCTCAATTTTCATATCTAATTTTAATATGTTTGTATGTCATTTTTAATAGTTAATGTTTTCGCAAATTGTTAGTTTAATGGTTATAAATATTGTCTAAACATTTTTGTTCATTTTTTTATTGTAGGTTTCATGTATCATGTTACAATTAAAAAATGAGAAGAGAAATGTTGCCTTGGCAATTAGCTTAAATAAATTGTTTAATAATAGTTTAGTTATTTTAGTTATACTTGTAGTTAACTATAATAACCCTGCATACTGGCTTAAGAGTCTAACCTAAGTCTATATTTTTGTCACTATATATTTACTGTGTGACCCTGTACCACAAAGTCATAAGGTTCAATTTTCCTAAATTTTAATATAAATATACTTTCCATTGATGTATGGTTTGCTAGGATAGGATAATATTTGGCTCAGATACAACTATTTGAATCTGAGGTTGCAAAAAAATCTAAATATTGAGAAAATCGCCTTTAAAGTTGTCCAACTGAAGTTCTTAGCAATGCATATTACTAATCAAAAAATAAGTTTTGACATATTTATGGTAGAAAATCTACAAAATGTCTTCATAAAACATGATCTTTACTTAATATCCAAATGATTTGACAATTTTGACAATTGTTTGGCTGTTATATACCCGCCCTACTTAAGGTTTTATGGCCAATAGTCACATATATTATATATAGTACTCCTTTAAGACTAAAAAAAAACAAAAAAAATTATCCATGTCTTTGACACCAGAGCTGTAGGATGAATTATAAAAAACTCTTACCCCGACTATGAGAAACAGTAATAGTGATGTGCATTGCAATCACCGCCAATTACAGTAACAACCGACTTGAACTCCAATCTATTTAGTAAACTGATACAGTATTCATTACTGCGTTAATAGTGGAAAGAAGGCACTGCACTCTTTCGGAATGTAAAAAACACAACCCATTCTTAATTGCCTCTCCCCCCACAAAAGCCATTTTCTGCTCCTGTCTAATTCAACACCAATAACCAGTGTTAACATGACATTTAGGAGCAGCAGAGAGAATAAGACTGTCAGTGAAAACACGATGACCCTCTCCATCTGAAATATGACACCAAGCCAGAGCCCAGCGTCTCATTGTTCCTGCTGAGCAGCAGCACACGCTGACGACCAAGCAGAGCGGAATTCCCCCTCGCTGTCTATATGATAGCAACACCACCGCTATGCAGCATTCGGAATGTGTGCGGCTGAACTGGGCTTGGCTGTGGATGGGGGTTGAAGGTAGTAAATGTATGTATGTGTGTGTGTGTGAGCGTCTGGGAGTTGGGGTGTCAACCCATAATCTAACGTTGGCACTCGGGTGTGGGGCCGGAATTCCCCTACATTCTGTGAGGTGGAGAGATATTAATATACTAAGCTATGCAGGCATGCCTAATAAATGCTGAATGCTTTAAGGTCGAAGGATGTCAGATTACTGTATCCTAGACAGATACACAAAGCAACACTAGTCTTTGATATCACTGTAAAGTGACACTTCCATGCCAGCCTTTGAAGATAAACTTCAGTTTATAGTATTCAAAGGGAAAGTTCACCCAAAAATGAAAACTATGTTCTCATTTACTCGCCCTAAAGTTGTGCCAAATCTGTATGAGTTTTCTTCTGTTGAATAAAATAAAATAAAATAAAATAAAAATGTCCACATTTACTTCCACAGTATGCAAAACAAAATCTAATCAATTTGCATTTTTAGGTGAAAAATGTATTAAAGATTATAAATTATTTATTTATAATCTATTGAGTTTAGTTGGATATTTCATCCAAAAATGAAAATTGTCGTCATTTACTCACCCCGTGTTGTTACAAACCTGTATGAGTCTCTTCGTTGCGTACAAAAGAATATATTTAGTAGAATGTGGGTAAATACAGGTAATTTGCCATAGAAATACAATGGTTTTTTAACATTAATGACTGTTATAGTGGGAGCTGTGGTCCGTTCTCCATAAATCATTGCATGCTTGTTTAGAATCACCTGTCACATGTGCTCACCAGGTTTCGTGAAGCTTTGAGTTTTCGTTAGGCTTTATAGGCTTTTCAGTATATTTGGACAGGCTCCTTTTCTGTTAGCTTCCCTAAAGGTACATTTCAACTTTAAAAAAAAATATATATTTTATTGGTTATTATTGACCTAGAGTGTCCAGAGAATTGTCCTGCAGTTTTTTTTCTTTTAGTTTAACTAGTCCTCGCTAAGTCTGTTTTTTCACATCTTCTTAAGCATTCAACTAATGGTTTGATTGACAGCAGTGGTTCTAGAGTTGTTCGGAACAAGGGGGTCTATTGTAGGATGCAAAATATTGTGCGTGTGTGTAAAAAACATGCAATATACAATCGTTTACGCCCTTGAAAAATGCAATATCGCCCTAATCCCCATGAATGGAACAGATGAATGCGTTTTATCCAGCATAAGCCAAGAATTCTAACGACATAAGACACTTGAGTTTGCGACAAACAGTTAAGGAGTTATGATCAATTTTGCACTTTTGATCGCTGTAGTGACAAGCCTTGGTGACATTGTAGTCGGTGGGAGCACTACCATCCTGTAAAGTTTCAAGTCTCTACGACTTACGGTTTGGTCTGCCCGATCAGTTTTACGTGGAGATTGCAGATCTTTGGCAACTCTAACAATTACAATAGGGTTTCAGCACCCTTAAAAAACATGCACATTCTTCAAAATATCTATTCAAAATATATATTTTTGTGTTTAAGAAATTCATACTGGTTTAGAGGGCGAGTAAATCACGTAATAGCCCTGCATGCATTTTTTTTTTTTTTTTGGAAACAACTGGGGTCAATGGGTTTAACCCCAATGTTCTTCTAAACATCTGTGCAGAAGAAAGAAATGCAAGCAGGTTTGGAACAACATGAGGCTAATTTATGAACAGAATTTTCATTTTTGGGTGAACAATCCCTTTAAGCGAAAAAAAAATGCATGTTCACTTTGTACAATGTAATAAAACCAATTAAAACTACACCCATTTCCTAAAGGAGGAAAATGGGAGGTGCAAAAGACGCATTTGGAATTCAGCTTCAATACCGTGAAAAATTCCTCTCTTCCATTTTCTTTCCCTGGGTTCCCCAAACACAGCTCTCCAGAAGAAAAGCAGCATATATACTCTTTTTGTCCTTGTTCAGCTGAAGAGGTGTGGCACGAAGTGAATGCTAGAGTTGAATTACTGGGACAACGGTGTGCTGCCAGGCCTGTCACTGGGGATAAAAGCTTTTTCAACCCCAATGTTTACTTAAAGCCTCATAGATATTGTCATTTGGCACACTGGAAGACGCACAAATGCCAAGCCCAATGCGTCAATTGTCATGGTGTGTCCACAGGTCCATACCTCAGCATTCCTACCTCTCATTGTAAGATACAAATCTAAACCCCAATGCATTTTACACTGTGAACATGAACAATCTAAAGGGCTATTAAGGAAGTAAGCAAACACAAACAAAAGCTGAGGCCTAACTTACTGACAGCCATTCATACAGTTAGTTGTATTAATGAATCAGTCAACCATTACCAGTACAATCAAAGAGAATAGCGCTATGGAGAACAACGAGTACTTATTTATTGGATGTCAATTTGAAGAGATAAACAAAACTGGGTACAACACTAAGATTGATTGCTTGTTATTTTATTTTATAGATGTATGTTACAAAGTTACAAAAGCAACATATGTCAATGCATCTGGATATTAAAAAGAGAGGCATGTGTTTTTAAAGATTAATTCTAATAGAGATTATGAAAGAAATACCATTCAAAATAAAATAACAATTGTGACCTGTGCTGAAAAAATGAGTCAGAATGCACACTGTCTGAGAGCTACAGGCAAAATAAGTGAAAAATGAGGTTTTCACAAAAATTAGTTAAGCCCTCTTCTAGCGATCCTAATGCTCCAAGTAGTAAATAAACATCTAAAATTACCTTTATTTCTACATTTTCTGAGGAGTACCTATTCCAATGCCCACTACTGGATGACTGCTGCTGCTTCTCACCACAAGTTGTAGGTCTGTTGTTGCAAAGCGCAGCATTCAGGCTTTGTGAATATTCATATCAAATTCTAAATGACATGAGTCTAAACCAGATAAATATGATTTTTGAACCCATGCTGATGAAAACAGAATGATCTTGCTCTTAAAATACTCCTTCATTTTGGTCATACAGATAAGCTTAATACATATTTCGAATCTGTAAAGACTCTAGGTTTATTAGTGTGCACTCAGAAAAACAATGAAACATTGTGCTTTTGTAAAATAATTAAAGCAAAATAAATGCGCTTTCTGCAGTCTCGCTTTCTGTGAACTTGAGCGTGAAACGTGTACACGGTGTATACTTGCCTTACAGACATGAAAAATAGTGTGAAAATGTCTACTTTTTAATTAACCAATTCAAATAGAAAACAAATATCCACAACAGGCTCATCCACTACTGCGGAGACGACGAGAGTCACTCTTAAACTGAAAACAAAGAAAGCACTAGTTTATGAAGAAATTATTAAAACATTAATGCAGTCTCCTTGCTGTTTTCCCTGATATATTCATACCCAGCAAGCAATAGTCGTCATTTCACCGTCTGGGTTAACTATAAACCCGATATAGTCCGGCTATGTGTAACCCACTTCCAGCCCAAATAACCTTGAATTTGGTTGCATGCCATTTTTTTGGCAAAATAACTAGTTAGATGTATGATATTCCATCCTGTAAGCAAACTCAGCAACGTTTACAAGGTTTTTTGGTTTAATTTTTTAATTTTTTTAAATTGATGACTAGTCTAATATTGGGATATGTTTAGACGTCTATTAAATTTTCACTGACAGCCCAAATACAAACTTGTTTTAGCCTAGACGTCTGGGCTGTGTTTTCACGGCTAATAGACGTCTTTTAGACCAAAAATTGCTTGCTGGGTAATTATTATATCTGCCAGTGCTCTGTGGCAAGGTCTTTTTGTGTGCGCTTGAGCGCTTATTGGGCTATGTAGACAATTAAATTTATTTATTCATTATTATGATTCATATGGTTTATTAATAAACGTGCGACTAATAGTCGACTAATGCTTAAACTGAATGACTACTAGTCGACCAGAAAAATCTGTAGTCAAGGGCAGAACTAAAGCACATAACTGTGATATTAGAATTAATATAGATCTGTCTCAATGTTAATCAAACACAGAAAATTTTATTTGCATCTTTGTTTTTTTTTAATAACAAAGATAAAATAAAGATAGCTATATTGTGATTAATAATATAGTAATTGTTATTAGGAAAAGAATTGGAGGAAAATATGCAACGTTGCTTGGTGATTTTGCTTTGGAATCTTCAGAAAACTTTAACTTGATTTTTCTCAAAATCAACTGCTGACTCTATTGCTTTCAAACAGCTGTAGCTCATTCATTTTTTGTCTGATTCCAACAAGTGATATCATTTTAAAGGTATTTGAATGCCAACACAGGTCACAATTCCACTTCAGTGAATTTTCCAAGTTCTTTAATTATGTCTAAAAAGCTCATAAACAACTGTGTAAGAAGTGACGGTCAATAAACCAGCGGAAGCAACATAAGCAAAGTGTTTATGTCATAGGGATGTGCCATCTATATCACATATCATGGAAGACCGGTTCATTTATAGTTCTCTGAGAGTGCTAAATGGCTCTACAATTGACAGTACGCTTAGATTTAGCTTTTGCTATCACCCACAACAAAACCACAAAACAAGATCCTACTTCTCTCATGTCAGAGAATTTAGTGGTTAATAACTTACACAAGGTCCAGCAGCTCTCTGTATAGGGATTACATGTCTCTCTCTGTCTCTCATTGATATGTTATTGCATTTAATATTGTCAACATTACAGGTTGGTGAGGGCATGAGGACTATATAGGTCTCCAGCAGGTGCTGAGTGGCCGCTGTCTCAGGTCACACATTGCGACAGGACATGTTTCAGATCCCTGGCTGAGAACTGAGAGCTAGGTTGACAGCCCTGGTGTCATGACATCATCATCATCTTCGTCATCGTCGTCATCAAACCTGTGCCAGGGGAATTATCCAATTAAAGTCCAGTGAGGATGCAAACTCGGCAGAAGGTCAGAAAACGAAGGACGAACGGAAGTTAGAAGGCAGATAGAAATACAATATGGTTGACAGAGATTTTCAGCCAGGAATGACATCATGGTCCCACAAAAGGTGCAGCAGCCATGCATGGAAATATCCAGATTTGATTTACACCCATGGAAATGACAGGTGAAGTTTACGAGCAGTCCATTATCAGCTGAAGTTTCATCAATTAAACATCCAGATAATTTATGGTCACTTATTAATTGGATCAAACATAATAGCACTCATAAAGCCTGATAAAAACAAATGGTGCAACCTGTCAGTGAGTAACCCTAGAGTCATGCGGCAAAGGAAAACTGTCATTCTCAAGTCAATTTAAGACTAAAGCCTAAACACGCTCAGATTTCCTCTGAATTCTGTTTTAGCGCCGTGGCTGCCACATCTGTCATTATCTCAAATCAGTCATCCTCTAATTCAGCCAAGAAATCATGCTTCCTTTCCTGGTTATAAAATTCGTGACAAAGGCTTAACTTAACAGTTTTTGATTCCTCTAAAAATGGCATAAACCTCTCAGAGACAACAGTCAACTGTAGATTTTCATTGTGGGTTTGTGTAGGGTGGGTTTCATCTCTAGTGGTAGCTTCTTTGGAAGCTGTGGGTGGGTGTCTGGTTACTGGGGGAGTTATGCATTCTGCCTGAGGGAGAGGCTGCACTGCGTCCACTTAAACACAGACCAGGCCCCTCGCAGACAGGACGGGGTCAAAAGTCGCAGCTTAACAGGGCCGCCCATTGTCTCCTGACAGGTTGGGCACATCCAGCGATGAAAATGCAATCAAAACAAACAGAGCCCTGCAATCTGGGGAGACAAGTGAGAGGGGCTTCTCCACTATCTTCATTAATCAGAGGCCAGGGAACGTTCAAAGAGATCTGCCGACCCTTCCCTCATCCCTCAAACCCGTGGCTGCAGGATGGACATGGTGGCTCAGACAAAAGAATAGTGGGGCCCATTACTTTTTTTTTTTTTTTGGTTTCTCCATTTAGATGTGTGCTTTCACTGTGAATGGCTCCAAAATCTATTGAACATGGCAAAGGACTGAACTGTCCCAAAGTTATACAATTTGGTATGGACTTATTCCACTCTGCACTCATTTATAAAATGTCAAACGTACTGAATAATTCCTGCAAAAATATTACGATTTTAATCCATTTTTAAATTATAAAACCATCGGTTGTAAGGAATACACAATCTGCTGTGTTCAAATAGCACTATTAATGAGTTAAAGCAGAAGGTAAATATATGACGTATGCTTTTTCCTAACAGAACAGATGCAATACAAACATATCAGAGTAAACAGTATGATTTACATATTTGACAACTACTCATTTCACCCACTTGATTATTTCTCTTTCTAAGGTCTAATTTTGTAGGATTTGGGTTAAAAAAAAAAAGAGATTCTGAGAACTTGACTTCAAAGGAAATGTGTGTACATTTTATTTTGAGAACCTTAGATGATGTTATTTTTACTCTTTACACGTCTGTTTCTTCTATTTTGTGGTGTAGATTAGACATACTGATAGCAGCTGGATTAGTCACAAAAACAACTGTCTCTGCAGGTATACCCACATGCGCTCATAGGCTAAGATCTAACAACATAGTGGTAAGTGAGGACGCTTGAAGTCACAAAGGGATATATTACAATAACGATACGGCTTTGCATCAACTACACTCATGTATGTCTTCTCTAACAGTGGTTTTGTATGAGGATTTAAAACTTTACCATAGAACAGGTGAATTTTATCTTTAAGTAAATTCCAACATTATCATTTTTTGCCTTAGCTGTTAGGTAAACAAACACTGTAAAAATCACACTAGCATACAGGCAAGGGTCAAAAAACATAATTAAGGTGTATTTTAATCAAAATGTTGAACTGTGTGCTTCTCACATTTTAAATTTTACATATTTACACAGTTTATTATATATCAATGCACCTTATATTTATGGTTCATATATATAATATATGAATTATTATAATTTTTTAAAATGTAATTTAGCTGAAAGGCTAATAAATAATGCGTAGCGACAGGTTTCTTTGTGACCACTTTCCTCATATGAGAAATGCCTCAAATTAATTGCATCTTTTCTTGAGCAACCTGCAAATTTGAAAAGACAGCAGATGTGACCCTGGACCACAAAACCAGTCATATCATAAGGGTCAATTTTTTTTTAAATTGAGATTTATACATCATCTGAAACCTGACTAAATAACAAATACATTGATGTATGGTTGTTAGGATAGGATAATATTGGACCGAGATACAACTATTCTACAACTATGAATAATCTGAAATCTGAGGGTGCAAAAAATCTAAATGTTGAGAGTTTTGAGAAAAGTTGTTCAAATGAAGTTCTTAGCGATGCATATTATTAATCAAAAATTAAGTTTTGATATATTTATGGTAGGAAATGTACAAAATATCTTCATGGAACATGATCTTTACTTAATATCCAAATGATTTTTGGCATAAAATAAAAATCGACAATTCTGACCCATACAATGTACTGTTGGCTATTGCAACAAAAAACCCAGTGCGACTTATGACTGCTTTTGTGGTCCAGGGTCACAAATTTTCATGGCTATACCAATTGCACAGGTGTCATCAGAAATGTACGTGTTAACCTTTTAAACAATGCATTTTTTAAAGACTTTTACAGACCAGAATAACTTAATAACCTGACTTGATGATTAAAAGCAATTCAACATACTAAATTACTTAAAGAAAACAATTCTCATCTCAAATTAATTTGATAGAACCTGTTTTACCATAATTTATTAGCTGAGAGACTTATATTCAGAGCAACTAACGAAAGCTTGTGTTTAAAATGCATGTAGTTAATCAAACTACTATTTCAATTGCTTTTTCAAAGAGGTGCCAACACTCTTGAAACTAAATACTACATTAGAATATCATTAACAATACAAGCATGAAAACTGAATCCCTTGCTATTAATATAGCTTAATTTAGAGTTGAACTCTGTTCAGATCAACAAAAACAAATGTCCAGTAGCAAGTGCGTGAGGAGCTAACAAACAAGCAGGCTGAGGATCAAGTATCCAGACAGTACACCTTAAACTGCACAAAATGCCATAAGAACACCACACCTATAAATATCATAGCCAGGCAGCAGCTGGAGAACCAGACACAACTGTTAGCACCTCCAGACAGAAACTCTTTAATGAGGAGAATAAGAACAAACACACTGTCTTGAATCATAGAAACAGGCGTGAGCTGCTTTGCGATATGTGCTTACATCTATTTACAAATGAAGCAACTAAATAAAACCACAAGCACCATGTGTGCATGCCCAAGTGAGTGGTCAAGATAAACCTAGGTGACCTTACATATGGCTTTTCAGAACTGGCACAAACAGTAACTCCCGTCTTACCGTTGAAAGGCTCGCTCTGGGCAGAACTGCACTGCTGCATAAGGAGAGGTCATACTGCCAGACTGGGGTCTTTACTGAGGTCGTCAAGGTTATCGGCAAGTGGCCCAAGCACATGTATTACAGCAGATCTGGAGTTATAAATAAACGGAAAACATGAAAAACATAAACAAAAAGAAACAGTGAGGCAGATTAAAGTGCTAGAAGGTCAAGTGCACAGGAGTGAATCAAGTGTGGAGGATGTTTTAATTTTGGTTTAATCTTTCTACAGCCCACAAGCAAAGGGGCGGCGTCAATGCCAACATGCTGACCAATCCCTGACAACAACTGGACATGGTATCATAGCCCTTCAGTTGCTAAGATATAGATATTAAGCAACAACCCCCACCCATTCCATTTCTAGTCCATGTCCCCAGTGATGTCTGTCTAAGCACTAACCTGAAAAGCACATTCCGCCGTCCATTCGCTGGCTGCGACTTCTATCCTGAATCCCAGGAGCTTTCGGCCATGTGTGGTGATTGCATCACAGCAGCCGCTAAGTTCTATTTTGACCAGGCCAGGTGAAAAAGATGTCACATCAAATGGCCCTCAGTGACCACGGTGATTTCCTGACCTGTCAATAAGGCTGAAACTCTATGTTAGAAGTTTATCGCCCTGCGTCCCTTCATCCGCTAACATGCAGAGCGAGCACCTGTGACATGACAGGCTAATTTTAATTGGCAGGTTCCTGCTGTCATTGAACAAAACCAACAAATAGATGTTTGTTCTCTTGATCTCAACTTGTTGCTGTCTAGCTACCAATTGTATAAGTCGAATTACATTAGAACTGCTATTGTGTGTCCATCAACGTAGGATTCCAAAAATTAAGACATCTATAAATCACACAGAAATTGCTAAAAAATCTCACTTCATTTACGCCTGCTGACGGTATCGTCCAGAGGCTGTAAACTTAGAGGCGTTTTGTGGTTTTTAGGGGTTGAATTGCAGATGAATCAGAGGTTTAAAATAAAGGGGAGGTCACAGAGGGGAGAAGGATAATAAATAGATGCTGGGTATCCAGGGAACACGATCTGGTGTGCCGGACTTTTGTACCTTTAAAGAGAGCCTCAGTCAAATGTCATCCTTCATCTATCCAATGCCGCCACCACCCATAATGCACCATAAAGGGAAACTTTATAATGTGGTGTTTACATACATTCACATTCACAACTTAGTTTACTCGTGAAATATTTCAACAGAAATAAGAAATGAAGGACATGGACTTGATTTTGTCTATTTGAAATTGAATGAATTGTAAAAACTGGGAGTCCCATATCAAAACAAAACCTGACCCAACTGCAACCTATGTGACTAAAAATCTGTTAAATTTTTATATGCATATTTGCCTAATATCCTTTTTGAGACTAACTAGCCAGCAATCATCCAATCTCATGTCCTTTGATATATCTTTCCCCACACATGCCAAAGCAGCAAGTTATTTTAGACCAACCCCCCTACACACACCCAACACGCAGTTAAGCATACACTGCACACACCCAAGCAGATAACTTTACAAACATCTGCAAATTGTGGGTCCTCATTTTGCCATTCCTGAACAGAATCCAACTTAAACGACATGTTTCGCTCTGCTGTACTTGGCTTTAGTTTATTGGGGGTGACAGATTCCCACATATCCACAACTTAAGTGAAAATACTTTTAATGTAATTATCAGCTGATACAATCCTAGTTATTAAAGACTCGTGCTCGAACTGGACAAAGATTTTAGCAGCCAGAATCTTTCAGTGCATAGCAAAATTCAACCTTACCCAGGTGTTGAATGAATTTGCATATGTGACACTGGACCACAAAACCAGTCATAAGGGTCAATTTTTTGACAATATTTAGCTGAAATACAACTATTTGAAAATCTGGAATCTGAGGGTTCAATAAAATCAAAATATTGAAAAAAATTGCCTTTAAAGTTGTCCAAATTAAGTTCTTGCTTAAGCTATGGATATTACTAATCAGAAATTTGACAAAGAAATTGATAATTTTGACCCACACAATGAATTTTTGTGCTACTTAAGACTGGTTTGTCTGATTAGATAAAAATAATATTACAAATAAATACAAGGAAAAGTGCCTCTCTGTTGAGTTTACCTTGAGGGCTGTAAGCGGGGAAAAAAAAAAAAAAACAAAAAAAAAAAAACAAGTGTAGTCCAAATTCAGAAACAAGCCAGTTCTTTTAATGAATCATTTAACTCAACAGCTACTTGTCTGAATCAAAATGATGAATCCTACACTGGATGAACTTGTTGAATCTGTCAGAGCAGTAACTGAATTCACATCTGACTCACTGACTGAACTTCAATTACATGTCTGTTTCAAAATGAAATAAGATTTGTGTACATAAGGTTGTGAAACTTGATTCTGTGTAATATATAGACTGTATACCCACTGAAAGGTGGATGGGGACTCCCACGAAAGACCAGCTGTGTAAATCAAAGGCAGGTATTGTTGTATGCAAGTGCTCACCAAGACAATAACATGCGTCAACAAATTAGTTTTAGGTAATGAACAAAGATTTGAATTATTCTGCTAGTGTCAGCAGGTAGTTGCATTCTAAATATTTTCTCAAGGAGTTGCAGAATCACGTCATTTTTCCCAACATGCAACAATTGCAAACCCCAGAGCACTCTTTCGTAGTTGTGTTCCATTTATCAACTCGAGACAGCCTGTGACTGAATTAAGACATAAAATGCTAATATGCCAAATTGCTCATAAAAACTACAGAAAAATACAAAAACACAGATTTTTCTTTTCTTAAGACACAGTATGTTAAAATTTCTGTCTACACAGACATACATGTCTGCATACATACTGCATAATGCACATTTGCTAGTGCATAGGAATCAAACATTTTTCCCCCAGTTCTGTTGCGAAAATGTCACGTATTACAAAACCGTCTTGACATGCTTCTCAATGAGTAATATAAATGTCCCTCTAATTTGTGGGGTTCTTACTGTATAATTTAGTTTTGATGGTGTGTGAAGGTTTTTAGAGTGATGTGAACAAGCTGGAACTTTTTGAAAATGGATCAGCAGTATGTCTGGTGCAAGAAAGGCAAGACTTATGAGCAGAAGAACATCATATCTATGGCCAAACATGGAGGTAGACCAGTCTTATATTGGGAATGCTTAGCTGTTGCAGAAAGTGGAAATGTGACTGTGTGAAGGACATTATAGATTCTTTTAAGTATCAGGCCAATTTGACTAAAATTGTGATGCCTTTGGTGCATGGACTGAAGCTGATGATCATTGGTCTTTCCAGCAGGGCAATCATCCCAAAGTATACATCCATACCTACTACAGAATGTTCCATAGGGGCCTGTTCAGTCTTCAGATTTAAACATCATTAAAATATTTGGTGGAATTAAAAAAAAAAAGCAGTGGCAATTTGAAATCCACAGATCTTCAGTCATTTGAAAGTTTTTAATGTGAAAATGTGCCAAGATCCCAGTAGAGAGGTCTCTGAAGCTTCTAAGCACTGAGGGCAGGGGTTAAATACCCTGCTCCTGGATCACTACTGTCCTGCAGATTTCAGCCCAAATCAGATTTCCAACCCTAATCAAACACACCTGAACCAGCTAATCAAGGTGTTCAGGGTTACTTGATAATTACAGGCAGGTGTGTCGGAGCAGGGTTGGAACTGAAGTCTGCAGGGGGGGTATTCCAGAAAGCAGGTTATGTGACATACAGGCAAGTTTAAGGGTAAGTACGAGGATAAACTCAGCTTTCGGTTCTAAACTTCCAGGGAATGCAAGTAGCCATAGCAGTAACCTCCGGAGCAGGTTATGTTACAGGGCTAGTTTACTTAACATACTTAACAGTTATTAGTGCATGTGTGACCTATTTCTGCAACTGAATAAAAAAAAAAAAAAAAAAAAAAATATATATATATATATATATATATATATATATATATATATATAAAAGGTATAATTGTGTGACACAAACTTGCAATTGTAAGAAAAAAAAGTCTTGTCAGAATTGTGAGTTTATATCTCAAAAGTCTGACTCTTGAGAAACTCTTTTTAACTTTCAATTGCGAGTTTATATCTCACAATTTTGAGGAAAAAAAGTCAGACTTGCAAGATATTTTCACTGATTGATCTTAAAATATATCAGTGCCTTTTTGTCTCAAGATGCACACAGTAATGTTTTTTTTAAGCATGTTTATAAAAATTACTTAAATGTCCTAATTGAACTATGGCCTAATTCTGGTTTAGTCTAAGCCCTGTCTGTGAAATCGGGCCTACATCCTGCAATTCGGAGAAAAAAAGTTAGAATCCCACAATTATATCCCACAATTCTGAGGGGAAAAAACAGGCAGAATTGCAAGTCTATCCCCCGATATCACAGACTAGGCTTAAGCCTAGACTAAAATGTAAGTCTGAGCTGTTTCACTGTTTTCACTGATTGATCTTAAAATATATCAGTGCCTTTTTGTCTTAAAAATTTGCCTGCAATTTGGAGAAAAAAGTAAGAATTGCGAGTTTATATCCCACAATTCTGAGGGGGGGAAAAAAAGTAAGAATTGCGAGTTTATATCCCACAACTTTGAGAAAATAAAAAAAGTCAAAATTGTGAGTTTATATCTCACAATTCTGGAAAAAAAATCTGAATTGTGAGTTTATATCCTATAATTTTGAGGGGGAAATTAGTTTCAAGTTTCTCTCAAAAATCCGAGTTAAAAAAAAAAAAACACTTGGTTTGTTACTTTTTTACTCACAACTGAAAAAAAGGTCAGAACTGTGAGATAAAAAGTCGCAAATACCTTTTTTTGATTTTTTTATTCATTGTCG
This sequence comes from Garra rufa, assembly GCF_049309525.1. Classification (NCBI taxonomy): domain Eukaryota; kingdom Metazoa; phylum Chordata; class Actinopteri; order Cypriniformes; family Cyprinidae; genus Garra; species Garra rufa. The sequence goes on along the minus strand of NC_133372.1, from coordinate 24,597,237 downwards.
GAAACGAGCTTCCATAATTAAATATTAAATATTTAGGAATGTCTTGCAGGTCAAGGGCGAGTGAAAAAAGTAATGTTTGTCCTGAGGAAAATCTCCAGCAGAAGCCACATTTACAGAAGCCACCTGGTTTGTTATTTTCTTATATTAAATGCAAAGACGTGTGCACATTTTTTATGATTTAAGTGTCCAAAACCTGATGAACACTTTTTTGCTGTCTATGAAAAGTTTGCAAAGACTTTGTGTAGTGTACATAACGTTTTCACCATAAACATTTATATTTGGACAAACTGGTCAAACTTGGACTAAGCTCTGTAAGGATTACCACCCCTGTTCTCCAAGCGATGACAGAATAACATTACTAATATGATCTCTGGGTGAGTTCAGGTGATATTGCAGATGACACATGAAACCCTTACATCACTGCAGTGTTAATTGCTCTTAAAATGCAGACACTGAATGTTAGTCACTCCATCTCCATTACTTCATATGAAATACACATCCTCATTTAGGGCCCGAGTGATTACGTCAGTCTCTACAGTGGGCCGTGTGGCCTGTGTCCAATCCCACATCTCTAATGCGCTGATTATCTCTTTACAGTGTAGCTCAGAGTGTTGCTGGCTTGGTCTGCAGGGTTAAGCCCATGTTAATCTGCACTTGCATAGATGGGTTAAAAGTAGTTGTTTATAAGGCAATGACTGAGGCACATGCAACTTTAAGTACATCATCCCCCTTAATTCATCTTCATGCCTTTATCTTCCTTTATGCATCATGGTGCGGCAGTTCACACGCCTATAACTGTCCTGCCCTTGCATACAGCACTAAGCAGTTGTCAGGGGCAGCTGGTGAGGACGGTCTTCAACATGAGGTCAAGCGTACACTGCGTGGGACGTACACACGCCGGACACTCTGTGCAGGGGTCAAGCGTATGCGTATGTGTCTGTATTGCCCGCTGTGACTAATGGTGGGGGTATCCATATGAGTCAGAGGGACTGGTGTCCAGTGCAGTGTTTGAGAGGTGATAATTCATGGAGTACAGAGGCTTCTGAACAACTCCAAAACTGCCCGGCAACTCACCAGTGTTTACATGAGCCCGTCACATTAAACATGAAGTCAGATCATACCTTTTAAGAACAAACAGGGTGAAATACTTGCTGCCTAGTTAGACAGGACGTTAATAAAGCTATTTAAATATCAAACCATTTGGACCAGTGGACCAATCAAAGTATCAATAAGGTTTTCTTAATATTATTAGCTACGTTTCCATCACCCCGTTTTTATGCCTAACCCTAACATTTTGAAGTATCTTGCCAAATTGGAAAAAACAAACAAACAAACATTTAATTCACAAAAAGGTGTTTACACTCACTCAAGGTGGTTTTTGAAAAAAGGGTTAATGTGAATAATGGGAAATGGAAATGCATTTGCTGAATAATTCTTCCATGTTCATCAAAAAATTCATGTGACTTATCACTATGGGATGGCATAACCTGATTAACCAGCAGTTAAACAGCAGAAAAAGTGATTTAAAATTGGGAAAAAAACAAACAAACAAACAAAAGTTTTTACCTTTGCTTGAGGTGGTTTTTGGCTTGTAGGAGACAGGGTTAATGTGAATAATGGGAGATGGAAACACATCGGCATAACCTGACTAACCAGCAGACCGATCAATGTTGTTTTAATATTATCTACGTTCCCATCACCGCATTTTTACGCACATTTTTAAGTGTAGCATTACACTGTAAAAAGTTTTCACCAGTTTCAACTTAAAACTTAAGTTTAGCAGCTGGCTTAAAATGTTAAGTTAAATCGACTTAAGTCATTTAAACTCACAAGTTAAATCAACTCATTTTGATTGTAATAAGTTAAAATGACTTGTAGTTTGAAGCTGATTTAACGTAACTTAAGGCAGCTGCTGAACCTAGGTTTTTAAGTTGAATCTGTTGAAAACTTTTTACAGTGTAGAAACAAATAATGTAAACGGCAATTTTTGAGGGAAAAAAAAAATGTCTTGTGCGAAAAAGGGTTAATGGGAATACCGGGAGATGGAAATGCATTTGCTCAATGAATTTCTCCATGCGCATCAAAATAGTCATGCAAAGTTGCGCTATGGGGGCAAACAGTGGATTGATCAAAGTATCAATAAGGTTTTCTTAATATTATTAGCTACATTCCCATCACCCCTTTTTTATGCACATTTTGAAGTATCACATCAGAAACTAGTGATGAAAACACCAAATTTCGGAAAAAAAAAAAAAAAAAAACTAAATTCGCAAAAAATTTTTACACTCACTTGAGGTGATTTTTGACTTGTACGAAAAAGGGTTAATGTCACAAATGGGAGATGGAAACGCATTTGCTGAATAAATTCCTCCATACACTGTCAATTTGCGCTATGGGACAGCATAACCTTACAGCGGGCCGATCAAAGTATCAATAAGATTGTAATTTTATTAGCGCATCTTATTAAACGCATTTGCCGAATAAATTCCTCCAGCAGTCATCCTATATTTAGTGGCTTCCTCAACATTTCTTAGTGATATTTAGTGGCAGTTTATCAGGAAGTGCTGATTTAGTTCTCTTTGATTTGTTGGATATAAACTGTGCTAATTCGTAAATATTTTGCAACATTCCAATTTTGCGCATACGTTAAATTTGAAACTTTGGATGGAAACCCAGCTATTGAGACTGTTTTCATCACATGAGCTAAATCTGAAATCGCCTACTTCCCTACTATATAGTAGGCAAAAAATAGCATGTGACAAAGTGTGCAACACAAAGTATGGATACTTTACTATCCAATGAGGCTACAGGAGAGGATTTATAAATGGCAGTGAAGCGACGCAACTGATGCTGGTTGGTAACTTGACACTGACAACATTACAAACGTAATATGCCCAGATTACAAGAGTATACATAGAATATACTCTTTTTTTATTGCAAAGTAATTACTTATTCAAAAAAGTATGTAATTTTAGATGCAGCCTATGATCAGGACAATTGCATCACTCTGACATTCATTTTTTTATGCCTCTGCCTAAAATACATTATTTAAATTTTAAATTTAGTAACTAGATCAGACCAAAAAAGTAACAGATTTATATTTTTGAAACAGTAAAATATCACGCACACACACACATACACAAACACTCTACTTCTCACATAGGTCATTAAAAAGATAATACTAGTTCCTGCACCTTGTTATTGTTGTAAGTATAAAACTGTAGACAAAGACAAATACTTTCCCACGTTGTGAATCACACTATACTACCCTTAGCTCACTTTTGTCACAGTGACTTCCCCACCTAAAATCAGTTGTGTCACCATTCATGGGAAAATTCATGTTGCTGGTGGCAAGGAGTAAAAGGCGAAATGCCAAATTTGAATCATCCAGTAGGACAGCTTTTTGGTGGGAACCATTTTTTTTTTTTATCCTCTGTTGCATTATTAATGACAAACAGGTTTAGGATTATTGCTGAATAATATTATTCACATCTAGTAAAAGCTGTTAGTCCACAAAAACAAAACAAATGATTTGTAGCTGCAAACCATGTAACCCTTCCTGAACTGTTTAATAGTGCTGTTTTTACAAAACACATTCACATTCTTCTGGCTTTTTTCACCTTTCCCTTTTTTCCTGTGCATGTGTAGTTTGATTTTAAAGAGTGCATGTATTCCAGCGGATATCCACAGGTTATCTAAGAAGTGTTATTCACCATAAAATAATAATTATTCATTATGAAATGTTAAACTGATTTTTGTTCAAAAAGGAAACAAACAAAAACACCTTTCCACTGATCGTATTAAAAAAAAGTGGAGTGTACACTGACATGGGTAAGCCACTGTTCTTGTTTAAACAGGTTTTTCTGGACTTTGTTTTTTTCCTTTACCTCTTCAGTACAGAATCCTTTCATTTACAGACAGAAAATACTCAGTAAACATGACAAGGTTCATAACAGCAAAGTTCTCCAAAACAACAACAGTCATTTCAAGCCTCAGATCTCAAGCCTTGTTCGCTGAACGTTGCTAGTCGCTGCACTGGTTTCTCCAGTAATGTTAATGAACATCACTGCTGAGATGTAATCAAATCAGTTTTTATGCCACTAAAAATGTAAATTCTTAAAGGAAGAAAAATGTTAATAAATTGCACCTGTGCGTAATGCATAATATTAAAACAGTGTGTTAACTCTGCATTTAATACAGAAGTGAAAGGCTGGGCACATACAGTGCAATTTTTGCTCAATTTTGAGCTGATTTCTGAGTCATATGACTCTTTTTGGGACAAATTTCAGCTTTGTCATGCATCTTTTTACGTTTAGAGTACAGGGGGTAACGAGGTGATTAGCCTATCCCGACTGGGAATTGGAAGGTTGGATGAATGTCTTAAGTCTTGATTAACAATGTTTTGCCTCGACTTGTATTTTTTTATTCTATCATTATTAATTCATTTATTTTTTGCCCTAATAGCTATAGATGACAATCTGAGTCATGATTGCTTTTGCATGTGATCTTCCTCTCACTGATCTTGTCCTGTCACTCTATCTACCTTTTCTTCAATGCGGAAGTATGGTTATGGGCGAGACGTACAGGTTAATTAGCTGCTATAGAGAAATAGGAAGAATAGGAAAGAATAATAATGTGCAGTAAACGGTACAACTGTTTGCACTACAAACCAGTGCATTTGTAATTTAGATTGTACATTATAATAATATGGTAAGACAAAACAAATCGTTTTGTACAGCTAAAAATACCCAAGCCTATAAAAATGTACAAACTGCCGGGCCACTTTTACATAGGAAAAAAAAAAGGTGGATATGCGCAAATATTTACGCTAGGTTCTTACTGGCCATTCACACAGAACACATCGCTGTGTCTAAACGTGAGTGCTCAGGAATAGTTATGAAAAAAAAAAGTCGTACAGAATGTCTACCCGCTAAATATGAAAGTTTCCATGCCAACCTGTTACTGTAAACAAATGCTTGCCCCGCTTCTGTGGTCTTCACGTCTTAAGGTCATTGCATACTGAGCCCAACATTTCCGTATGTGTTTTTCTTTCTTTTTTTTCGTATTCCTCCTCATTTTCTATCAAAATGCTTGCGACGGATGCGAAAATGCACCTGATCTAATTATTATTATTATTATTATTATTATTTTATGGCGGACGAAAGTTTGAGGCAGTGTGTAAACTCGATTGACACAACGTGCGGTCAAATTTATTTTTTAACGTGCAAAAATTTTGAGCTCAGTGTGCAATGACCTTTAAACGCACCACTCAGGTGCAAGACCCTGCAAAAGACAGGAACGCAACAGTCATCTGTATAACGCCATATAACTCCACACTGTATGTTTTTATTCAGAAAGTATTAACAGGTTTAAATAAATGAAATGTTGCTTAGGTTATGAATTTCGGTTTCGATCACTTTTCGATTAATCATCCAGCCCTACCGTATAGTCTAAGCACAAATACTGAGCCTTGGCTTGACGTTGTATGTGATTTACTTGAACAGGGAGTGTTGGTATTTAAAGGGGTCATCGGGTGCAAAACTAACTTTTCCATGTTGTTTGAACATTAATGTGTGTTGGTAGTTTGTGTACACAACCACCCTACAATGATAAAAATCCACCCAGGGTTATTTGTTTAATCTTTAAAAGTAATATCCCCTTTTTAAAATCAGTTCAATCTCTAGCGTCTTACCTTAGACCCGCCCTCACCGAGCTGAAACAGTCTGAATACAACTGCCATTGTGTGACTCAGGTCCAGAGGAAGACCCTAATTGAGCGATTGAGGTGTTCTGTTGTTGGATGTAATCATGAACATAGCAGTAGTCATTTACTACTGACATCTGAGCCGCTGAAGACGCAGAGGTTTAACGTTACTTTCGTTTTTAAGTGGAAAGCGCCAATCCCGATCTACATATGCTTCTATCTTCGTGTGAATCATTCCTGATGCAGCTTCACCCATAGCAGACGTGAGTATAAGGGTTTTTTATGCATCTTTGCAAATGGCCTTTCTTAATAATGTGCTTGTTGGCAAGCTTTGCCGATAAACGCGGCTGAAGTAAACATAATCCCAGAGAGGGACAGGGCGAGCAGAGCTCGGTGACATTTAAAGGGGCCATGTCTTAAAATGAGCTGAAATTTTGCTGAGCTGATTTTGACAAGGTAAAAGGGTGTTTTTTCCACTACTATTGAGAATTTTTAACCAAAGTATATTAGAGACTTTTCATTAAGACCCTAAAGAATCATATAAACTTGTGGAAAACGGGCATCCGATGACCCCTTTAACAAAAACGTTGCTGAATTTGCATAGTGTATGCCTGGTTTAACAGAGGTAAGCTAGGAAGAGGGTTGTGAGTAGGTTCAGTTACTTTGGTGCTGTGATCCGGACAGGAGTGAGATTTAGGGAGGTGAGTGTAACAGAGGTCAGCTAATAAGAGTTATGCAGGTAAACCTCACTCTTTACTCTGTTCTTCACTGCACTAGGGCTGCATACCTTGTTATCAGTCCCATACTGGAGTAAGGTTTAGGCCCTTTTTACACCTGGTTTTGTCAATCCAATCACAAAGTAGACAAATGTTAAATATAGGTGTAAACAGGGTCTGGAAAGTTTTGAGCTTGAGGTAGTCAAAAACACATTCTACTGGATTGCTTTTGTAGTGTAGACGCCATTGATGAGCAATTGATGTAATGCTAAATTTCTCCAAATGTGACCCTGGATCACAAAAACAGTCAATTAGACAAAATCTAAATACATAAGCTTTCCATTGATATGATTTGTAAGGATAGGACAATATTTGGCAGAGATACAACTTTTGAAAATCTGGAATCTAAGGGTGCAAAAATATCTAAATATTAAGGAAACTCCAAATTAAGTTCTTGGCAATGCATATTACTAATCAAAAATTAAGTTTTAATATATTTATGGTAGGAAATTTACCAAAAATCTTCATGGAACATGATCTTTAATTAATTACTAATACTATACTAATGATTTTTGGCATAAAAGAAAAAAAAATCGATAATTTAGACCATGCAATGTGTTTTTGGCTATTGCTACAAATATACACATACTACTTTAAGGAACACTCCACTTTTTTGGAAATAGGCTCATTCTCCAACTCCCCCCGAGTTAATAAGCTGAGATTTCCTGGCAAGTTACTCACCCCCATGCATAGCTATGGTAATGTATTATGAGCGGGGGGGGACTTATATTATTTTTTTGTATACTGTAATAAGTGAGTTTGTCTTTATTATTGCTGCATTTTCATTAAAAAGTAGGATATTTGTCTTACTCATTTTGTTATTAAAAGTTAGAAATATATACGAATTTGCCATTGTAGTATTTTGACATTGTTGTTTTATTTATTTATTTAAGAAAATGACAGATTGTTTTGCTAAATAAGACCCTTATTCCTCAGCTGGGATCATGTAGATCCCTTTAAAGCTGCATTGAAACTGCAGTTTGGACCTTCAACTTGTTGGCCACCATTGAAGTCCACTATATGGAGAAAAATTCTGGAATGTGCTCCTCAAAAAAAAAAAAAAAAAAAAAACACTTTTTGCGACTCTGCGACTGAAGAAAGAAAGACATGAACGTCTTGGATGACATTGGGGTGAGTAAATTATCAGGATTTTTTTTATTCTAGAAGTGAACTAATCCTTTAAATTAAAAACGTAAATAAAATAATAAAAACAATCGAAAAATAATAAAATAAAAGTTTAATAAAAATATGACAGCTCAAAATGTCAAAGAACTCACACAGAGCAGAAGACCACTACACCAATATCTGGCTAAATGATTCCAGTGATTTCTGTATGGGTGTTCCCCTTCAGTCGAATCACTTCGACGTTACATTGGGATCTCGCTTGAGAGACCGATCATCTCTGAGCCTTATTAAAAAGGCCAATTGAAAATTGGCGAGTGGACGTGCGCGCCGGCCACGCCCCCGTACATACGGGTATATAAGATGCACCACTCAGTCAGACTTTTTGCTTCAGAGCCGATGGATCGAGCCTCGGTCCTCTTGACTGCTACTACCAAGAAGAAGAGTTCTTCAGGGTTCATGCTCCCTCCTGCTGGTGCACTGCCAAAACTAAAAGAGTGTTTCACAGAAAGAGCATTGCTTGGCAGCCGCCAGCGTGATCCTGCGGGCGGCCGTTTTCACAGCCATATAAAGCCTTTGCATTTCCAGCGAGCAGCCCCGGCGAGTGCACGGTTGCCCCCGCGGCGCCTCCCTGGGCAACCGGGATCACAAAAGAGCAATTTCTAGCGGCCGTTTCAGACGTTCTTTTCAGAATGTCTTTACGGCCGTGCGTTTCTGGGTGTGGTAGTTTCCTCTCCTCAGCAGACGGACATGAACGCTGCCTCACGTGTTGCGGACACTGTGCAAGTCCAGGGAGGACGAGGAGTAAGTCTTGTTGGTTGCGCTACGAGAGTGGCCCATCCGGACTCGCGGCAGTCCCTCCCTGCAAGGGCACGGATTGGCACCGTAGACCTCTCCGGCCTTCCACAGGCCGTGATAGAAACTATCACTCAGTCCCGAGCTCCCTCTACCAGGCAGGCTTACGCACTGAGATGGGGTCTATTTGCTGACTGGTGCTCCTCTCGCTGAGAGGATCCACAGAGATGCACGATTGCAGTAGTGCTTTCCTTCCTGCAAGAGAAGTTGGAGCACAGGCTGTCCCTTCGACTCTCAAAGTATACGTTGCCGCTATCGCAGCGTACCATGATGCAGTGGATGGAACATCCCTGGGTAAGCACCAACTCATCGTGAGGTTCCTGCAGGGCGCCAGGAGGATCAACACTCCCAGACCGCGCCTCGTACCCTCTTGGGACCTCTCCGTCGCCCTCCGTGGCCTACGGGAGGCCCCCTTTGAGCCACTTGCGTCAGTCGAGCTGAAATTCCTGTCCCTTAAGACAGCGCTCCTGACTGCCCTGGCCTCCATAAAGAGGGTAGGGGACCTACAAGCCTTCTCTGTCAGCGAAACGTGCCTTGAGTTCGGGCCCGGAGATTCTCACGTCATCCTGAGACCCCGGCCCGGTTACGTGCCCAAGGTTCCCACCACGCCCTTCCGCGATCAGGTGGTGAACCTGCAAGCTCTGCCCCCGGAGGAGGCAGACCCGGCTTCTGCGCTGTTGTGCCCTGTTCGCACCCTACGCTTATATGTAGACCGTACTCGCCACTTCAGACGCACCGAGCAGCTCTTTGTCTGATTCGGAGGTCAGCAGAAAGGGAATGCTGTCTCCAAACAGAGGTTGGCCCATTGGGTGGTTGATGCCATCTCCCTGTCTTATCTGTATCAGGGAGAGCCATGCCCCTTAGGTGTTCATGCCCACTCCACTAGGAGTGTTGCTTCATCCTATGCGTTGGCTCATGGCGCCTCACTAACAGACATCTGCAGAGCTGTGGGCTGGGCGACACCGAATACCTTCGCTAGGCTCTACAACCTTCGCGTAGAGGCCGTTTCCTCCCGCGTCTTAACGTAAGACCTCAGGCGAGCGGGAGAACGGCTAGTGTCGGCTTTCTGCGCCATTCCCACGTGGATCCGTGTGCCATTTCCCAGTATGTTCCCTCCGGCGAACCCTGGGTCCTCCATGCCCCGCAGTCAGGCCTAGGTGCGGAGTAGTTCCTGACTGTGATCCTGCCTGGGTCTCCTTCGCCCCGCAGGTTGTGGCTATACTTTTCAATATTCCAGCGGAGGAGACCGCTGTTTCCCTCGTGTATCCCTAACAAGCTTATGGATATATTGAATTATTTTCATTCCACATGTAAGAATTCCATGTGCTCCGCCCCCCCAACCCATGCTTCAGTACTACTGGCATCCCTGTAGACCCCCCTTATTGGGCCTCAGGACGTTGGGAAGGTTACGTCTGGTAAGACCTGCCGGCACGTGGCGTTGTGCGTAACGCGGCGTCAGGGTCGTGGCCTTTTCCATGGGTCTAAATTCCCAATGTAACGTCGAAGTGATTCGACTGAAGGGGAACGTCTAGGTTACGAAGGTAACCCTCGTTCCCTGAAGGAGGGAACGGAGACGTTACATTCCCCTGCCACGCCCCTGGCGTCGCGCTGACGCTGGGCTCTCCCGGCTCTTCAGCAAAAGCCTGACTGAGTGGTGCGCGCCGCCATCTTATATACCCGTATGTACGGGGGCGTGGCCGGCGCGCACGTCCACTCGCCAATTTTCAATTGGCCTTTTTAATAAGGCTCAGAGATGATCGGTCTCTCAAGCGAGATCCCAATGTAACGTCTCCGTTCCCTCCTTCAGGGAACGAGGGTTACCTTCGTAACCTGGACGTTATTACTTTAAATTATTGAAATATTTAAAGTCAGAATAAAATGGAATAAGTGCCAATTGCCTTTTCTTGTTCATTGTGAGGTACATCAGACAAAAAGAGCTTCTCAAAAGAGAGAGAGAGAGAGAGATAAAAAGGTTGGACGGGGACTTTGCCCATTGGGAACTGACTGGATCATTTAATTGATGTGATTGACAAGTTGCTAGGGGGGAGAGGTTATAAGGGCATGATTTCAAAATAAATAAATCAAATAAAATGTAAAAAATCTTGTGCACAAATTAACCATTTACAATGGTGGCCTTTACTGTAAAGCCTGAAATTTTGCCTTAAAATGTTGCCGTAATTAACAATATAAAATAAGTGACTGGGACTGCTGACAAAGTTAATGTGTATACGTGTTGGTGCAATAAGGGGTCTTGTAAAGAGAGACCTCTTTTAACAGCCCTTGTACACATCTGAGCAGGTGTCTCCGGCTCAGCACTTCTGTGAAGTAACCCTATCTTTGATATTCTAACTTTCAGAAAAATAGCTCATGATGTAAAACTTATGGCCTGGTGTTTAGCAACCAGGAGATTGGTATCCAGGCAACCGACTGACAAGTGTGATTGGTTCCCCCGTCAAACCATTAAAACGAATGTATGCGTAGTACATAATGTGGCATCTCAATGACATCTTATCCTGGGTCCATGAGCTACCACATATCCATGCGTAATTTGACCGAGGCTCTAAGGTGTCTTTTGTCACTGGATAGGCTTTAAAAATAAAACAGAGTGAAATGATGTAAAGGGCTGCTTTAATGCTTACGAATAGATCTTACTGGGTTCAAGAGTTAGCTGATAGCTACAAGTCAGGTATCAAGAGCTACTTGTGTGAAAATGACATCCAAGTCAAAGTCATCGACTCTACATGACCATTAAAGCCAGACTCACATATTTGGAGTTGTTATGGCAACAGGCTTCATTAAATAAAAGCCAAACATTAGTTCTAGCTGCTGCCTTTGGCAGATGTTTTGGCCTGTATCCACATGAACACATTTGCCGTTAGATGGATTGATGCCCAATGGCTACTTTACAGTTAAAGGCATTCAGTTCACTTTGTTAAATTTCCATTGTGAGTCATCTCTAAGAAAGCATGCTGATGTGACAGTGTTTAACAATAACTTGTTGCCATTGGCTCTCAACTGTAACAATCTTTTCAGACATGTAATAGAGAGTCATGGGCTCGGTTAGATGCAAAGGCCATGTAATCTGTTTTTCTAATTGGATTGGCTCAAGGAATTTACATTGCCGTGGAAGAGAATGAAAGCTGATCTGGGTGAGAGGGAGGTAATAGTGTGTATGTGTGTGTACATGAACACACACTGTAAGGTGGGCCAGGTTCCTATGAGATAACGTCACCTGCCAATCAGGACAACCAGCTGTTGGTGTGTGTGTGTGTGTGTATGGATGTTTCCAAGGGACACTGGAGGGGTTGTAAAGGCTATCTTATTGTTCTAATTTCTTTTATAAATTACATAAAAAAACAAGGGCCCTAGGAAACCAATTGAATTTTTTTTCCCAAAAAAATATTTTTTTTTTAAGGTTTATTTGTCTGCATTTTTGCCTTTATTACAATAGTACAATGTACAGTTGACAAGAAGCAATGTGTGAGAGAAAGAGAGAGGGAAGGATCAGGAAAGGTTCTTCAGATGATATTTGAACTTCCATTCCCATTCAACTCCCATAGCACAACAGCAATATATGTGCTAAATATCATTTTGATTTTTCTGGATTTATTTTTTACCTTTTTAATTTTCTATACTATATTTAAATTTCTATTTTAATTGAAAAAATGAAACAAAGTTTAACATCAATATATTAAGGCCCAATCCCAATTCTATTTTCTACCCCTTCACCTACCCCTCGCCCCTTCCCCTTGTCCCTTGAAACAAAGTGGAAAGGGGAAGGGCTAAAATATTTCCCCTAAGAAATGGGACACCACTACAACACTGTTATACGTCATCATACGTTGTCGCTAGTTCCTAATGTTACGTCAGAGGACATGCGCAGATGTTTATCACACATTCCAAGATGTCAAAAATGTTGTCATGTTGCAAAAAGTACAAATGTACGGTGTACGTACCATTCATTCACATGTACATATATGTCCGAAAGCAAAACAAACAAGAGAAGGGAGAAGTGGGTATATGCTTCATTTGTGAATTTCGTTTTGAACTTTCTATTTGATCGCATTCGTTTTCTGGATCCTTGGACTAAAATGTTTACAGGGGTTCACTGGTTTAAGAAATTTCTGATCGTAAAAATCTGCTTCTTTTCATTTGTAAGGTATTGTTTTCATTATTATGTACTGATTTAAATTACTGGTGTGGGAGACAGGGCGGGCGCAGGTGCATTAGGCACAATCATCAAATACATTTCAAAGCAAGCCGGCGCCACGGTCCTGACTGCATCATCACTGCCTTTATTGGGTGTTTTTAGCGAATATTTACATTTATTCACATGACTGGATGTGGTGGACTGCCATGATTTTGGCTAATGCAGGACACTACTGAATAATGCGCATCAGAAGGGAAAGTGGAAGTGTGTATACACCGTATACCTGCGTACACCCTCCACTACACTACTGTTGCAAATTGCCGTGCCACTGGTCTTTCGTGTTTCTAACATGCAGTCAAGTGTATATGACATAAAAATATATTTTGTAATATCGTGCAATCAGTGCTATCTGCTAGCAAACTTTAGTGATTTTTTTGCAAATGTTTATTTACAAAACAACACCATAAACACAAACACAATATTGAAGGTAATATACATATAATGAAACATTGTCATAAAAATCCTTATTAAAGGCAAAAATGACTTGCATTTATGGGTCTGCTTGCTCGAGTGAGCAGCCATGTTGGAAATTTCTCTTAGCCCTTCATTTGAAGTGAGGTCCCGAAAAATCTTCGTTTGGAGGGCTATCTGGCCCTTCCCCTTCCCCCTACCCCTCCAACCAAAAGAGAAATGAGACACCCCTACCCCTTCACGTGAACGCGCCAAACGGAGGGGTAGGGCTAAGTGTAGGGGTAAGGGGTAGAATTGGGATTGAGCCTAAAACAGTAACAAAAATTACATTTTTAAGGCCCTGTGAATTTTTTTTTCAAACTCAGTTTTATTTGACCAAATTCTGTGTATTTCATTGATTGCCCGGAGTCCATGTTAACGGTTTTATTAAATTTTAATAATCAAAAGCATGTATAATTAATGGATTTTATAAATAATTTGTTGATTTATTTATTTTCTTTTTTTCAGAAATACTGTGTTGTGCATTTACATTTTATTAGAAAATAAATTCTGGTAAATATTCCTTAAAAATAATGTTTTAATAAGTTTATTATTAGTAGTACTATCATTACTTTAAAGGATTACTCCACTTACAAAATATAAATTTCCTGATAATTTACTCACCCCCATGTCATTCAAGATGTTCATGTCTGTCTTTCTTCAGTCACAAAGAATTCAAGTTTTTTGATGTAAACATTCCTGGATTTTTGCCTATAGCAGCAATGCAGGGCGATTTCGAAGTTGGAGGAGAAAATGAGATGGGAGTTTTCCAACCAACCCTAACTGTCTTGAACCGGATTGCACAGAGTATGCATGCGCATTGCAGAGCTAGACAACAAAAGCATTTGGGGTTAAAAAGTAAATCAATTTTAATTTATTTTAGGTAATAACCTTACATTTCACTAGATAAGACCCTTATTTCTCATCTGGAATCGTTTAGAGCCCTTTGAAGCTGCATTTTTAACCTTCAATCCGTTGAGCAACATTAAAGTTCACTATATGAAGAAAAATCCTAAAATGTATTCCTCTAAAAAAAGGAATACATTCTGCGACTGAAGAAAGAAAGACATTAATATCTTGGGATGACATGAGGGTGAGTAAATTTTCAGGAAATGTTTATTCTGGAAGTGGAGTAATCCTTTAGGTATTATATTTCTGTCACAGTCTCTTCAAGCTCCAAACATTTTATTTTTGACAGGTGTGAAGACCTTTTATGTTTGTATATGATATGACAATAGTTTTTTTTTTTTTTTTCAAAAGAAACGGTAAAATGCTCATTTAGTGACTCGTGTAGTCACAAGCGTCACATTTGCTTCAGTATGTGCATAGTAAATGAAATCGAGCATCTTCGCCATTCATTCATAAAGAATGTTCAGGTTCATATTTAAATAGTATTTTTGTGACTTAATATTTACAGACACCAATCTATATTGTGTTTTGATTTAGGTGTACTGACCTATTTTGATTAATTTATACAAAATTGGGCAAATTCCGTGGCATTCAGCGTTATACAGTAAATTTCTTTTTTTTTTCCAGACAGGATTACGCGATTCAATCCACGTTTTGCACATTGTGGAAATCATAGGGCCCTAAGAACTCAATCAAAATCTCCTTCAAATGACCTTTCCTTAATAAAAAGCTATCATGTGTTAAGCAATGCTGCGTGTAGACTCTAGCACTGATTGGTTTTCAAAAGGCTAAACCTCTAGGGTAGCGGATTGGGACTTGAGGCACACTCCTTAACGGGATATGATAGATGCAGAGTTCAGGGTGATAAACACGTCAGCAGCTGGATTTACACCAGTCTGGGTCACCATGTACTTTATTTGTCTGATGGTTAGCCTTACCATGAGATAATGTGCTAACTACACCTATTTTTTTGGATTTAAATGTTAACTAGACACCTGAACACACAGGTACAAAACATTTCATTACCTGGATTAACAGATAAATCTGTTTTGGTTAAAACGTTAGGTGTAATACGTCATTAAATTAGCATTACACTACTAGAAATATAAAGGGTGGAAGATCAAAGAGCAGGAAATGACATGAAAGTTGATGCTGATTCATTCCGTGTCCTAGTTCTTAACTTGCAAAGTCAGGCGAGTTGAATGAAACACTACAACTAACGTAGAAATATATGATTACTGCTGGTAGCGCCGTGAGATCTGTGGGAGCGACCTGCGGCTATATCCCTGTGGGTTTGATGTACATTTAAGTGTATGTGCGTCAGTGCGTCACTTGCAGAAGAAATTTAAAAGCAATGAGCTGCAAAACAGGTTGTCCTGGCTCTTCTTTACGGGCTATGCACCCATAGGGCAAATTCAGCTTACTGAATTTACTAGAGACTAACCTACCACAGAAAACAGAAAATCTACAGACTTTACTTACTACTAGTTTCCACAGAAATATATATGTATATATATAAATATAAATATAAAAACTTAACTTGGTTTGAAAGTGAAACACCATTATTTGTCAAAGAACTGGTACTTAAATTAATGAGAAAAAATTCAAACAGTACAAAAATTATTAAACATGGTTAAATAGTATGTAAATCGCAAACATTTCTAAAGCACATTAAAAAGTTCCAGTATTAGTTTTTTTGTTGCTGCAAGACAAACGATGTTCCATATGCTAAAACTAACCCATCAACATCAAGTGCATCTTAAACACAAATTTACAACACCCATGCTGTATATTCACCATATCATTAAAACATTAGTAACGGATAAGCAGTTTTATAAATTTTATGCTTTGTGTAGCTTTTTTTCCATTAAAAACTGTGTCAGCTAGGAGTCAGAAGATGTGTCATCATTACCAGCAGCCCAGCTGCACTCTTAGTAATAAAGCACATTAACTTTGCTCATAGATTAAAAACAAGTCAATCAACTAAAGGTCACATGACATTAACCAGAATCTAGAATCAACGTACACACGTGCTGTACTGTGTTGTTCTTCCTGGTCTTTGATTATAGAAAACACATACAGGTGTGTCTGTGTCTCTAACAGTCCTTTGGTAATGAAAGTGTATTTCATCTTAGTGGTGGTACTCTCTTTAAAAAAAAAAAAAAAAAAAAAAAAATATATATATATATATATATATATATATTACACTAACAAACAAATAACTAAATAATAAAATTCTTGGGGAAAAGTAAATAAAAGATCTAAAAAAAATAAATAAAAAAAATATCACAAATTAATAATAGTTTGTTTTAAATTAAAATTTATAAAATTCAATTTATAAGAGAGATTACAATGCCGTTTTAGTGCCACGTTAAAGAATAAAACAAAATCTAAAATTCCAAGAATAAAGTCTAAATGTTTCGAGAATAAATTTGAAATGCTTCGAGAATAGTCGAAATTCTGAGAGTAAAGTCGAAATTCTGAGAATAAAGTCTAAATGTTTTGAGAATTAAGTCTAAATGTTTCGAGAATAAAGTAGAAATTCTGAGAATAAAGTCTAAATGTTTCGAGAATAAAGTCAAAATTCAGAGAATAGTCTAAATGTTTCAAGAATAAAATTGAAATGCTTTGAGAATAGTCGAAATTCCGAGAATAAAGACGAAGTTCTGAGAGTAAAGTCAAAATTCCGAAAATAAAGTCTGAATGTTTCGAGAATAAAGTCGAAATTCTAAGAATAAAGTCTAAATATTTCAAGAATAAAATTTTTATATTTCGAGAATAAAGTTGAAATTCCGAGAATAAAGTCTAAATGTTTCAAGAATAAAATTTAAATGTTTTGAGAATAGTTGAAATTCCGAGAATAAAGTCTAAATGTTTCAAGAATAAAGTCTAAATGTTCTGAGAATAAAGTCGAAATGTTTCGAGAACAAAGTCGTAACATTTTTAGAATTAAATTATAGCAATGCAAGTTATAATATTTTAAGAGTATAGGCTGCCGACGCAAATAGCCTGGATTAAGGGAAAAGCTGCCAGGCCATCAAAATTTATTTGAATATATGTGGGATTATTAGCAGAAATCATATGATGTGTTATACTTGCAGGGACAGTATGCTTGGAAATAATATTTCACATCTTCGACCTGCATTCATTAGGCCTATTTGTAGTGTGCCAGCCACCCAATAATAGCAATAAGCTTTGTGCTTTTTAATACAAAAGTTTCAGCTTTCAAAATCTGTCAGTTTTATAGAGTGAAACAAACAATGCGCCTCGCAATAATGTGTTTTTCATGCTGTGTTTAAAGTGGCTGGACAGATCCACTGAGACATTTTTTTTTTTAATTATACTGTTTATACTGATTTTATACTGAATTATACTGATTCTGAAAAAATGTCTATGTCGTCCAATCTTTCATTCCTCACACGTATTTAATTAAAACCAACAGTTAAACAGTCAAAAGTCTGAAGCAGACTCCAACTTGTTAACATAAGTTATATTGTTGTCTTTTCTGAGGTATATTCGTGACTATTCACAAGCAGTTTTATTCACGGTATAATACAGTTTGCTTTAACTTAACTTTATAACTTTATAATATAACTTTAATCTCATAACCTTAGATTTCTTTTGGTATTAAACAAAAAGTCACAGTAGGGGTTAAAACCATCACAAGAAACAAGTGCCAACTGTGAGATATAAAGCCATATTGTAAGGTCTAAAGACATTTATGATACAAGAGTGATAGCTAAATGCTAAAGTTGTATTGGGAGTTAAAAAATTGCAACTATGAGAAATAAAATTGCAGTTGTGAAATATAGTCAGTGTTTCATCTTAATTGAAAAACAAATCTGCAGTTGTGTTTAACAAAAAAGTATTAAAGGATAACTATTGCCAAAATACAACCTGGGCTGTTTTTTTTTTTACTGAAAACGAGACAAACTTATATCTAAAAGCATAATTACGACAAACGAGCCGTTTTTGAGATTGACCGTGATTTAGTTTTGTGGTCAATGGCCGGTGAACGGGAGTTCTAGGGGCATAACTTTAAGCGCATCAAAATCGATATTTTTACAACACTAAGAAGGCTCGACACACCATGAAACTTTGCTCGAAATATCGCCAGGATCTCTACACATGAACTCGAGCATTGAAAACATTGTTTGTGTACACAGAGTTTACTAAAAAGAAAGGTTTTGAACAACTCACTTTCACTGTTTGAGTTTCCGCTCGCGGCCGTCTTGCTAGTCAAGAAGTGTCGATCTCTGAATGCGAGGATGGATAGCTCCTAAAGCATATTTCCATATAAATGCACGGCTAATTCGTTGTTTTGTCGAAAGTGAAAAACAATATTAACCCTCTATTTGTAAAAAGAGCCTCATATAAGCCTAATATTTTGTCCTATAGAGTCCATTCATTCGCATTCGGAGATCGACACGTCTTGACTGGCAAGACGGCCGCGAGCGGAAACTCAAACAGTGAAAGTGAGTTGTTCAAAACCTTTCTTTTTAGTAAACTCTGTGTACACAAACAATGTTCTCAATGCTCGAGTTCATGTGTAGAGATCCAGGCGATACTTCGAGCAAAGTTTCATGGTGTGTCGAGCCTTCTTAGTGTTGTAAAAATATCGATTTTGATGCGCTCAAATTTATGCCCCTAGTATTCCCATTCACCGGCCATTGACCACAAAACGAAATCACGGTCAATCTCAGAAACAGCTCGTTTGTCGTAATTATGCTTTTAGATATAAGTTTGTCTCGTTTACAGCCCAGGTTGCATTTTGGCAATAGTTATCCTTTAAAAATGCATAAAAAAACACAAGCATCATACACTGATTGATATTGTGTCATTAAAGCAGAAATTCAAAGATAAAATTCTAACACTATAACAGACTCACAGTGATGCCCAGTACCAAAGCTACAGATGTGAATCTACTTAAACAAGGCACCCCAGTCTCTCAGCACCACCCAGGTTATTAATGTCAATTATGAGACTACTGTCCATCATTTCAGTCTGCAATGCGTCAAACCATGCGAGTCTCGCCCGAGAGAATTTGTCTCACTTCTCCTCCCATCCGTTCCTCCCCCTGTCATTCTGCGCAGAAAAAATATTTACCATGTATTCCAAATACATCCAGAGTGCAAAAGGGGAGGAGGGTCCAGAGTGGCTCATGACTGACCGAGGGTTAGCACCCAGTGGACATCTGGTGAAATTGTAACCCCCCAGCTGTCGCTCTCATCTACTCACTCAAATTTATCTCCCACCGCACGGACATCTGCGAGTGGCATGCCAACCATTTCAAGGAGGACATATTTGCATGAGTTGCAAGGGGTTGTTGGGGACACAGCAGTAGAGAAACGGTTGTAGCGTGAGCGAGTGAGCAAGCACGCGAAACACAGCCAACAGAAAAGGGAGAGAAATGATGTTGTGATTCTCGTTCACAAAGGTCTCAATCACAATGTTCTGCTTCAAGAGGTCAAGAAGTGAAAAGCTTCAGGGTACAGGGGGATAGAGAGTTGCTAGAGCCGGGGTGTGGGATATGGTGGTGTGCACTTTGGGCGTTCCTTGAACTCGTGCACCCGCTGACATCTTAACCCGGCTCATAAACTTTCCCACTTGTCAAGAGGGGTTTGAGGCTTAAGGGCCACAGGGGATGCCATTGCTCTAGCTCAGGTCACCAATACACAGCCTGAATGTAAATACCTGAGCTTTAGCTGGCTCATGTTTTATGTTCAATATTTATGAGTTTACGGGTATTTATTTCTATTTTTTTAATTGAGCATACTCAGACTATAAAGCACGTAAGGCTGGTGGAGGAAAACATTTCTTCTGAAGCAAATTCTTAGCACAGTGACAAAGTAAACAATCAGAATGGCATGCTTGTTTTTAAGACTTCTAAGAAAAGTGTAAGTAGGTGTAAGCTGCATAAGAGTGGAATGACCTGAAGAACGACAAACTTACTAATGTAGCACAAACTTATTAGACATTTACTCATGTCACATCATTGGCTCATAAGTATAATTAGATTTTTTAGGGACAGTTGCACAAAATGACATTTTACCTGATCTGATATTTTCCCCACACAATCACAAGGTTCTGCAGGGGTCCTTTTGAAAAAATATGGTTAAGGTCAAAAGTTTACATACACCTTGCAGAATCTGCAAAATGTCAACAAAAGGGATCATACAAAATGCTTGCTTTTTGTATTTAGTACTGACCTGAATAAGATATTGCACATAAAATATTTTTACATATAGTCCACAAGAGAAAGAGTATTTAAATTTGTACCCTTTTTTTTTAGTTATGGTTGTTCATGGGTCCCTTGTTTGTCCTGAACACTTAAACTGGCCGCTGTTATTCAGGATAGTCCTTTAGGTCCCACGAATTCTTTGGTTTTACAGCATTTTTGTGTATTTACAATAATGACTGTATGATTTTGAGATCCACCTTTTCACACTGAGGACCACTGAGGGACTCATATGCAATTAATACAGATGGTTCAAACACTCACTGATGCTCCAGAAAGAAGCATTATGCATTAAGAGCCAAGGGGTGAAAACTTTTTGAAAGTAAAGATCAGGGTAAATTTAACTTATTTTGTCTTCTGGAAAACATTTAAATATCTTCTGTAGCTTCTGAAGGGCAGTACTAAATTAAGAATTATGATATTTAGGCAAAATAAGAAAAATGTATACCTTTATTCTGTTCAAAAGTTTACACCCCTGGCTCAGTTTTTCCTTCTGGAGCATCAATGAGCGTTTGAACCTTCCATAATAGTTGCATACGAGTCCCTCAGTTGTCCTCAGTGTGAAAAGGTGGATCTCAAAATCACACAGTCATTGCTGGAAAGGGTTCAAATACAGAAAAACGCTGAAAAACCAAAGAATTTCTGAAACCTAAGGGCAGTTTAACTGTTTAGGACAAACAAGGAACTCATGAACAACTATTACTAAACAAAAAATAAAAAAGCTGTAGATCATTCAGGTAACAACACAGTGTTAAGAATCAAGTGTATGTAAACCTTTGAACAAGGTAATTTTAATAAATGTAATTTATTTTCTCTTGTAGACTAAATCTTTTATGTGAAATATCTTATTCATGTCAGTAAAAAATACATGCATTTTGTATGATCCCTCTTATTTTGCTAGATTAATTAACATTTTGCAGATTCTGCAAGGTGTATGTAAACTTCTGAATTCAAGTGTATTTTTTTTCACTTTATGCCCTCCCACAAATATCTAACTAAATTTAACACAAATTAAAAACTTACTTTTTTAACTTTTAAGTGTCATTTACCCAACTGCTTGCTTGGTTTTCTGTGAAAAGCCTGCCACAATACATTGCACTGGATTGCATTACATTGCATAAAGGCATGCATTGCCCCCTGTTGGCAAAGAATCACACATATATGAAATTTAAAAGTGGCATGCTAGACTTCAAGTGGGATAAAAACAGATGACGAATTGCATCAATGTCAAACAAACATGCAGGTGCATTGCATGACAGGACAGGACAGGAGGTAATTAAATCTCATATTTTCAATTCTACAATTCCCTATATTTACCCCACAGAAATTCAGCAAAAAATGTTTGAGATTGTGGTGGAATGCGTTCGCATTGCAGCCGCTCGTTAGCTGTGGTATCCTAAACGCTCAAACCAGCGAGGCACGTAGGGGTTTTTTGTGGGTGCATTTTTGGGGCTTCGGTTACACTGGGGGGCATAAAGATTGAGATTGCTGGGAGTCACAAGAGGGATGGAGTGTGCACTAACGCACCTTCAGGGCTTAGGGTGGGTCCCAGAACAGCGTCTGCTCTTTCTCCTGCTGATCTGCTCCCTTAAAGCGCCTGTCAGCAGGCCTCACGCTGGCCCCCTGCAGTCTCGGTAGCTGTGTGACCTAGCAACAGATTTGATAAAGACAAATATCAAAGGTTTGTACTTTGCAAGAGTGTATTAATCTACAGCGAAATGACAGTTTGGAAATTACTTGGAATTCAAGTGCAATAAGCAAGAGATAAAAAGTGCCAGAGCTATGATTTATTCATTCAAAAATCTAAGATAAGCATATAGGGGTTTTGCTTAAAGAAAGAAACGTGCTATCTCTATTAAATGACAAGCTTTCCTTGTCCCAAGAACACTTTAAAAACAAAGAAAAAAATTACTTAGGGCAACTCAAGGGGGCAAAAATATGTGGGCATCTTCATGAGAAAAGTCACAGAAGAAAAGCCTCATTTGTCACTTTCTTGTAAACGCAGTGACTAATGCATTTCTGGATCAAAGATCTTTATCATATCATGGTGTGTTGTTTTTCTTTCCTCTTTTCCTCTTCTTGCTAAGAGTTGCGCAAGTGGCCATTATTCATGGAGTGGGTCTTCCCCTCACAGGTAAGGTATTGATTACAACATGATTTCTATGTTGTAAATAAAACAAAGATGATCAAAGTAATAAGTAAGTTTTTAGAGTATATACTATTAGTTTAATTTGATGTGTTACCATATCTTTGTAATTATCTGCTTTAATTTAAACACTACACCATTTTTTTTCAGTGCAGTTGTTTAAACCCACCTAGTCTAATGACGAAAATGTACCTCTGGGAACATTTTCGCAAGATGCAAAACATATACCATTAAGTGCATATCACTGCAGTTTCCAACAGAAATGAACACTAGAGGTGGTAAAACAGCCAGCACTTGTAATTGTTTTCATACACCTTAATGATTACAGCTCCATAGGTTTCGCTTTCCGGACGTAACAACCATGCTCGGTAGCTCAGCCGGAGTGGAATTGGATTTATGCTGTGTACACGCTAGTTTTTTTTAAATCCTATAAGATCTTCAAAATGTGAGAGACCACAAATGGACAAAAAACACACAAATATGACCACAGGGACAAAAAATCTTTGATGTAACCGTTTTGCTCCTATAGTGTGTAGTGTGCTGCGATGTGACAAAGACAACACACCACACACCAACAGATTTTCAACCGTGAACTCGGGAAATCTTGCAAAATCTCTCGAGACTTGAGAATAAACATGGCAGACGATAGGCAGGATGAAATTGATAGTGTTTGGAATGATTTTGACATAAAAAAAAATGGTTTGGGTAAAGTTATTGAGGTGGCAGGAACAGGGCCTTTACATGTTTTGCTTCCATCCTCTGTCAGCAGGCTTTCTGATTGGATATCGTCTTGTTTCACGTGATAATCTCCAGATCGTACCCGTGTTTGTCCTCGTGGTTCCCACCACACATCAGGATTTCTGAATATTTACGATTCGCGATGAGGGCACCTCCTTCTTCTGAGCACATTCAAAGACTCTTAACAGGAAAATCTGATAAGATTCATCAAGATAATCAGGATATTACCTAGGATTGTCAGAAGAGGAGAAATTGGCCCAAAATCAGCCCGATTATCTTGTGGTGTGTACCCAGCTTTAGGATGCAGAATCCTTGAGTAAGAATCCTGTGAAAAACATGACTTACAATGAAAGAGCTGAAATATGAGAGATTGAAAAACAAGCTAAAACAGCATGCTTGCGATTGCGTTTTTACACCAAATTCACTTTCGTTCATACTACTGGTTAGGTTTAGGTGTAGTGCAGATGGTCTGTTATTTTAAAACATCACGGAGCATTAGAGCTATTGCGCCACTCAATGGACATTTCAAGTCAGAACTGCAGTGACACGTACAAAACCATGGCAGTACGTATTTCGTGCCTTGCGAAAAAATTCACAGATACACATTTTTGGATTAAACAAAGTGAATTAATAAGCGTTCTCACTTTACAAAGAAGGACACTTTAACATGTTATTGATGTGCAATTTTCATATCTACACTATACTGCCAAAAGTATTCACCCACCCATCCAAATAATCGGAATCAGGTCCAATCATTTCCATGGCCACAGGTGTATAAAATCAAGCACTTAGACATGCAGACTGTTTTTACAAACATTTGTGAAAGAATGGGTCGCTCTCAGGAGCTCAGTGAATTCCAGCGTGGAACTGTGATAGGATGCCACCTGTGCAACAAGTTGTGAAATTTCCTTGCTCCGAAATTTTTCACAGTCAACTGTCAGCTGTATTATAAGAACATGGAAGCATTTGGGAATCACAGCAACTCAGCCACGAAGCGGTAGGCCACGTAAACTGATGGAGCAGGGTCAACGGATGCTGAGGTGCATAGTGCAAAGAGGTTGCCAACTTTCTGTAGAGTCAATCGTTAGAGACCTCCAAACTTCATGTGGTCTTCAGATTAGCTCAAGAACAGTGCGCAGAGAGCTTTATTGAATGGGTTTCCATGGCTGAGCAGCTGCATCCAAGCCATACATCACCAAGTGCAATGGAAAGCGTCGGATGCAGTGGTGTAAAGCACACTCCCACTGGACTCTAGAGCAGTGGAGACGCATTCTCTGGAGTGACGAATCGCGCTTCTCCATCTGGCAATCTGATGGATGAGTCTGGCGGTTGCCAGGAGAATGGCACTTGTCTGACTGAATTGTGCCAAGTGTAAAGTTTGGTGGAGGGGGGATTATGGTGTAAGGTTGTTTTTCAGGAGCTGGGCTTGGCCCCTTAGTTCCAGTAAAAGGAACTCTGAATGCTTCAGCATACCAAGACATTTTGGACAATTCCACGCTCCCAACTTTGTGGGAACAATTTGGAGCTGGCCCCCTTCCTCTTCCAACATGACTGTGCACCAGTTCACAAAGCAAGGTCCATAAAGACAAGGATGACAGAGTCTGGTGTGGATGAACCTGGCCTGACTGGCCTGAACAGAGTCCTGACCTCAACCCAACAGAACACTTTTTAGATGAAATGGAGCGGAGACTGAGAGCCAGGCCTTCTCGTCCAACTTCAGTGTGTGACCTCACAAATGCGCTTCTGGAAGAATGGTCAAAAATTCCCATAAACACACTCCTAAACCTTGTGAACAGCCTTCCCAGAAGAGTTGAAGCTGTTATAGCTGCAAAGGGTGGACCGACATCATATTCAACCCTATGGATTAGGAATGGGATGTCACTTAAGTTCATATGCGAGTCAAGGCAATATAGTGTGTTTTCCTAAACAGGCAGCGTAATTTGTGAAAAAGCCTCATGTAGCATCTGATAATGTGTATGTTATGGTTATTATTTCATTGCTTTATAACGATGCAGTTGAGCAAAGCATTTTTGAGAGAAAAAAGGCCTCTTTTAAATTTATAAATGAAAGATAATTTGATTAAATAATTGATTCTCAGCTTAAATAAAACAGTCATTTTCTCATAATCATGGCATTTCAAGAAAGTATAACTTTTTTTTATTTTGCAGAACACAATAAAAGAGAAATTTTAAATAATCTTCTGTTTGCACTTTATCATGTAACAATAAATGGGAACAGGAGATTTTAAAGCATAAAGCACTTGCGCTATATTCCCATATGTGCCCCCGGACCACAAAACCAGTCTTAAGTAGTACAGGTATAGTTGAAGAAATAGCCAAAAATACATTGTATGGGTCAAAATGATAAATTTTTCTTTTATGCCAAACATCATTAGGATATTAAGTAAAAATCATGTTTCAAGAAGGTAAATATATCAAAACTTAATTTTTGATTAGTAATATGCATTGCTAAGAACACCAAACTCCAAATGTTCAAAAAGTTCTAACTCGGCCAAATATTGTCCTATCATAACTAATCAATGCAAAGCTTATTTCTTCAGCTTTATTATGCATTATTCAGCATGAAGTATAAACCTCAAAATCTTCAAAATTGACCCTTATGACTGTTTTTTTGGTCCATGGTCACATATAAATTTGTGAGACAAGCAGACACAAATTTTAGTCATCAATCACTGAAAATGTCCCTCTGAAGTGGGCTATTAGCTGCTGTGACCAAATCACTAAGTTAGTGAGATTAACTTGAGAAACATATTAATCGGATTTGGTGTTTTTTTAACTGGACGATTTGATTTACTAATAATATCAAGCTGAAAAAAAATTAAACCTGAAAATTGCTACTTCTGGGTTTTCACATAGAACTACAGCATAGCCATGAAATAGTTATAAATATACCACATAAGTAATGTGGCCCAATTTAAAGATACTTTTAGAGTGTTTTATAGCATTTTGGACTTTCACAGTTCCAGTTCTCTGCTTTATTAACGTCAGCTGATGTCAGTATTGAACATCAAATTAACATTGACAAAAGACGTTGAACTGACATTGAATTTTGGTCACCCGGCGTCGCTAAGCTATTTAAAAAAATCCAGAATAGCAAATGTAAATCATCTTTTTTTTTTTTTTTTTTTTTTTTTTTTAATTACATTTTTCAATAAAACAACAGTGGTACTGGTATCTCGTAGCAACAAGTACAGTCGTTTTTGTTATACATTCAAATGCATACAAATGTTTAGAAACAAAGACATAAATAAAAGGAAATTATAAACCAAATTTAGAAAGACATAGTCACTGAGTATCCTCAAGAAAGTTCCAAAGGGAGGACCAGATGCGCCAGAACACCTCGGATCTTTGATGTAAATCATAAGTTAATTTTTCCAGTGGTAAAAATGTGGCCGCCTGACTTAGCCACATATTGACTGAAGGTATCTGAGTAGTTGACCATAATAATAGTATACATTTTTTGGCCAAATATATACAAAAATTCAATACACATTCTTTATCACGATCAAGACACAGTTCCACTGTACAATTAAGAAGGTATACTTTTGGTGACAAATCAAAAGTCTTTGCAATTATTTTTTGAATAATTTTGTGAATCTCTTTCCAGTACATTTTGATTTTGTCGCAGTCCCAAAATACATGCATCACTGTGCCAATGTCTGCCTTACATTTAAAACATAGCTGAGAACAATTGGGAAATATTCTGTGGAGGCGAACTGGGGTTAGATAAATCCTGTGAATACATTTATAATTTTGTTCATGAACCGAAATTGAAGTACTTTTGGGATAGATATTTGAGCAGACAGATAGCCATTCCTCATCACTAAAAGTAGACCCCAAGTCCTTTTCCCATATCACCCTTAAAGAGTCAAAGGTTGAAGGACCAATATTAGACAGCAATGTATATAATTCAGAGATCTTTTTTTTAAGTGTACATGAAGACAAAAGCAGTTTTTCTATTTCAGTAAGATCAAATTGTATATTACCTTCTTTTAACTGTAACTCTAAAAAATGTCGAATTTGAAGGAATTTATAAAAATCTTTACTGGGGAGACTAAATTCCTGTCTTAGCTCCTGAAATGATCTTATTTGGCCATCATCAAATAAGTGACCCAATTCCGATACTCCTCTTGACCTCCAAGTCAAAAGGCCAATATTCTGTATGGGAGTGGGAAAATCAGGATTGAGCGTAATTGGAGACTTAAGAGACAACTTATTTGGGATGGATAAATATTTCTTAACATCCCTCCACACCAAAAGGGTATTTGTTACTGTAAAAATACTAGTCAGATGTTGAATTTTTTGTTCATTATGAATAAATGGTAGGGAGCCTAATAGCCTGGGAAAGCATCTTGTGGATTCAGTCCCAACCCAGCGTGAATCAAATCTGTAAATAAACCAACTTAACATGTGCTTAATTTGTGCAGCCCAAAAGTATAATTGTAAATTGGGTAGTGAAACCCCACCCAATTCCTTTGGTTTCATCAAAAGCGAAAGTTTAAGTCTGGGTTTCTTGTGATTCCAAATATACTTTGAAATTGAAGAATTAATCCTCTTAAAAAAGTTTGTATTTAGGTAGCATGGCAGATTCTGGAATAGAAAGTTTAATCTCGGAAGAATGTTCATTCGTATAACATTGATCCTGCCAAAAAAAGAATTTGGAAGGTTTGACCAATCTGATAAATTCTGATTAATTTTTGTAATTAAAGGGGAATAATTGGCTTTAAAGAGGTCTTCCAAATTGGGAGTAATATTAATTCCTAAATACTGAAATCCAGAAAGTGCAAGACGAAAGGGTGATTTTGAAATGTCTTCAGAGGGAGCATGCATATATAAAGCTTGAGATTTGTCCAGATTAATCTTGTACCCTGAAAAGTTACTATATTTTTCAATTACTGTAAGAATTACATCGGTAGAGGTGTCAGGTAATTTAAGATACAATAAAACATCGTCTGCGTACAAAGATATACGATGTTCCTCTAGACCTATTTTGATACCATGTATGCTACTATTAGTTCTCACAGCAACCGCCAGTGGTTCAATAACCAGAGAGAATAACAAAGGCGAAAGAGGACAGCCTTGACGACAGCCTCTGCTTACTGAAAATCTATTAGACAACATTCTATTAGTGTTAACCTGGGCAATAGGATTAGAATATAGGCGTTTAATTAAATCAATAAAATTAGATCCTAACTGTATTTTATCTAAGACTGCAAAAAGAAAAGGCCATTCCACCCTATCAAACGCTTTTTCGGCGTCTAGGGATACAATAAAAGCAGATTCCTTGGTAAAATTTAAATGATCTATAATATTTAGAACTCTTCGGATATTGTCTGAACCGTACCTGGATTTCACAAAACCAGTTTGGTCTGAATTGACAACGTAAGGCAAAACATTTTCAAGCCGTCGGGCTAAGGACTTGGCTATAATTTTATAATCTACATTAAGTAAACTAATTGGTCGATAAGATGAACAATTTGTTGGATCTTTCTCTTTTTTCAGAAGCAGACTGATAATTGCCAATGACCAGGATTCAGGCAAAGAGTTCTTCTCAAAAATGTTATTTATCACCTGCATTAAAATAGGGGAAAGCTCAGACCAAAACTGCTTATAGAACTCTAACGGAAACCCATCTGGGCCAGGAGCTTTACCGGATGGCATTGACTGAATAGCATGCCAGATCTCATCCTTGGTAAAAGGGGCATTCAAAAGACTCCTAGCATCATCAGAAATACTGGGAAGAGAAATCTCATTTAAATAATTAAGCAAATCCTCATTTGATCCATGGTAGTCAGCTGTATAAAGATTCCTATAGAAATCAGAAAAAGAAGTATTAATGTCCTGAGGGTCAAAAGTCATGTTGCCTGCAGATGTCTTAATTGCTTTTATAGTTCTTTCACTCTGCTCCTTTTTTAACTGATAGGCCAAAAGGCGACTGGGTTTATTACCAGACTCATAGTAGCGCTGTTTTGTATAAAATAATAATTTCTTGGTATGTTCTGTGTGGTCTAAGTTAAGTTTAGCTTTAGCATTATTTAATAAAATCCAATTATCTTGATTTGGCAAACGTTTATGTTGTTTTTCCAGGCGAGATACTTCAGCTTCTAATTCTTTTCTTTTCTGCATCATAAGTTTTTTCCTTAAAGCAGCATAAGCAATAAGATGACCCCGCAACGTAGCCTTAGCTGCGTCCCATTTTATTGCAGGAGAAACTGGTGAGTTCTGATTGTCTTGCCAATACTGAATTATTTTCTGTCTAAAAAAAGCGCAAAAACTAGTATTACTTAGGAACGAAGTATTGAATTTCCAATAGTTAGACTTTTGAATAGGCATACTAATATCAATGACTAAATAAACCGGGCCATGATCAGATAACACAATAGGGCCAATTTGACAAGAACTCACATAGTGTATACACTCAGAAGGTATGAAAAAATAATCTAGCCTTGAATAAGATTTATGGGGGTGAGAATAAAAAGTATAGTCTCTGTCTTTAGGATGCAGCTCCCTCCAAATATCTACCAGTCCCAGATCTTTACAAGTGTTACGTAATATATGTGATGATTTGCCCATTGAAATCTGAGGTGAGGATTTATCCAGATTTCCATCAAGTATGCAATTGAAATCACCTCCTAAGAAACCAATGTTTTTGCAGAGCTGATTAAACTTTAGAATCACATGAGACATAAAATTGGGGCAGTCCACATTTGGGGCATATACATTGCCTACAGTAATATGTTTTCCAAGAATTAGACCAGAAATTAGCACGAATCTTCCTTCAGAATCATACTCAGCATGCTCAAGGACGAACGGAATGTTTTTATGAATAAGAATTGCGGTGCCCCTACTATTTGACGCGAATGAGGAAAAGTATATCTGGCCGACCCAGTCTCTTTTCAGCTTCAAATGTTCCTTATCGGATAAATGCGTTTCCTGTAATAGCGCTATAGATACACCTTCTTTTTTAAGAAATGTAAGAATTTTCTTTCTCTTAATTACATGACCTATGCCTTTCACGTTCCATGTTACTAATTTAAAAGAATTAAGCATGTTAAAAATTGCAACAAAAAGTCATATGAATGATAGTATGCAAGGAGAAAAATTATAATTGTGCCAGTACGAGATACCGAATACGAACAAGAGAGTACCACAAATAGAACGCAAAACAAACCTATAAAACCCTCCCCCAAAGACCCCATCCCCAACTGATGAGGCACAGATAATATCAAAAAGTCACAAAACCAAATAAGGAACTTTGAAAAAGTTGACAACAGCATATACTGAAACCACCAAGTTATAGCTCCGTCATAGCCCGCTCCGCTGACATCTCTAATAAATAATTCTCAGTAATGGGTGACACCATTGGAAAAAAATAATAATAAACAAATAAATAAAGCGATTAAAGTTAACATATCCAATAGAATTTTTTTTTTTTTTTTTTTTTTTTTTTTTTATATCCGCCACAGAAAAAAATACCTTGAGCGTTACAACCCTCCGTGGCGGGCGGCAACATTCTGGATATTAACTAACTGTTACCTTGGAAAGTATCTTACTTGTCCAATGGAATCATCAAAATGTTCCACCGAAAGTTAAAGTATATATTTCAGCCAAGAGTCAAATTTAGCTGTCAAGGGAGTCCAAAAAAGCCTTGGCTGAGTCCGGGTCGTTGAACAGGCGAATCTTTCCATTATGTAGACATCTAAGCCTGGCCGGATAGGCAAATCCACGATACATACCACGAGCGGCAAAAGCTTTCCCCACAGTCCCGAACTCACGACGCTTTTGCAGCAGACCAGCTGACAAGTCCGAGTAGAATCGAAGCTCTGAGCCATTGTGAGTGATCGTCTTCTTCATGGCGGCTTTCAAGATTGCTTCTTTATCAGTGAACCTCAGAAACCGAACCAAGATGCTTCTCGGGGCTGAGTTCGGATTGGCAGACGCGAAGGTGGGAGATCTATGAGCCCTCTCAATGTCCAGAACAGGGGAACCCACTGGCAGGTCTAACCATTTTGGGATTATGTTTTGAAGATACGATGAGAGTGGACCAGAGCCCTCGGCTTTCTCCGGCAGGCCCACAATCTTCAGATTTTTGCGGCGGCCTCTATTTTCAAGGTCGTCTACTTTTGCCTGCAGCTGATCTACCATCGTCTTCAAGTCAGTCACCTGCCTTTCCGTAGATGTTGCCGAATCTTCATTAGATGAAATCCTCCGTTCGGCTTCTTCCAGGCGCGATTCGGCACCAGTGACTCTCTCAGAGAGAGCGGTAAACGAATTCTGAAGGCAAGCAACTGAGTTTGCGATACCCTCCAGATGACTAGTGATTCCATCAAGGCGTGATCCATTAGCCTTTATTTCTGATAGAATCAGTGACATGTCCAGGTGCGAATCGGCTGCGTCAGTGTTAGCATTAGCCGAGGGCGCATGGACAGCAGGCTTCTTCGTATCCTTTTCTTTAGCCTTCTGCGAACGCGTCGAGGCGAAAATAGGAAAATCCTTATCAGAAGGAGTGTCTGACATATTTATAGTTTGTTCAACGAAATGAAATTAGAATTCGGAGGAAAAAGCGTGATTTATTAAGTAAGTCGAGCGGAGCAAAGAACTCACGCAGCCACCTCACTCCGGGTCACGTGACATCCCTCCCCGTAAATCATCTTTTAATATTTAGATATTAATAAAAATAATTCATGGTTGTAAACAAAATGACAGGGGCTGGTCTTTTGGGGTGATGACGCCAAACCAGCAACTCAGCAGTGGCGCCGTGACATTTTTGTCATAGCTATTGTTTTCCATGATCTGAATCCAGGGCGTGCTCCTCTCTCCCCTCTACATTCTGCATAGCTGAGAGGGCTAGCGAAGTTGAGTCTTTTCCAAGTGTCCCATTCCCCGCTACGTTTGACACCACACTCCAGACACAACACTGACAGCTGAGGCGAAAACAGGGGGGGGTGAGGACGAGATAAATAAAAACAAAGTATCCCTATCTACGTCGCCTGCCCCGGTACATGCTAACACACAGCTGTATGGCTGACAGATGGAAAGAGTAGAAAGCGAAAAGGAAAAGGTGGCTGGGGTCATTAGGCATAATAAATGCCACTGGACTGGTCTAGTTGGCAACCCGAATTCCGCAAACAGGTGCCTCGTGTTTACTGAACAAACAAGCAATGCTCAGAGACACTGAGACGGAGTGGCACTAGACTGACCTGAGGGCCATTACACACATCTTAGAAGCACTGTGACTTTAACTCTTACATGGAAACTGGCTTCCATACAGAAATCAGTGGTTGTAGATCTAAAATAGATCTAAACACTAATTGTACATTGATTTTTTATGAAAATTAGTACATAATCAATCATTTAAATATTTAACCATTACATACATTTCATAAATCTTCAACTACAAAACAAATTTTATTTACTGTGACCAATCAACTGGGGAAAGTACGGTGCTGCTGTCTATCCATTTTTTTATTTTTTTTACCCTATTTGATTAGAAGAAACATACAGTTTCTTCTCTGTAACCTCAGAGAGGACTCAAGTAAGTGTTTGTTGGAGACTGGCAGGCTACAGGTTATGTGTCACGTCAGACTGGCGATTGACTGTTTGTATAGTATTACTTGCTCCAGGCATGCTATGTTGCGCTGGTGTTAGACGGGTCATGTGGGGTCATGGGTGCCTTGAAAGTTTCTCAACTCCTCTCCACCCTCAGCCACTTTGCCAATCAAATTCCACTCAAGGGCAATAGGGAGTCTCTTTTCATATCACAACAAAAACTTAAAGCGCTTGTCTAGAGGACATGATTTGTCTTTCCGCTAAAGCTTGACCTATGAGAAGACACAAAACCCTCCAAGGCAATACATATGCCACTCAAATGCACCACCAATAATAAGAATAAGATATTTTACATAAAAACATTTACATATAGTCCGCAAGAAAAAAAATATAATTTATTATTAAATTTATAAAAATGACCCTGTTTAAAAGTTTACATACACTTGATTCTTAATCAAGTGTTTTTTTTTTTTTTTTTTTTTTTTTTTCTTTTTCTTGATAGTTGTTCATGAGTCCCTAGTTTGTCCTGAACAGTTGAACTGCCCGCTGTTCTTCAGAAAAAACCTTCAGGTCCCACAAATTCCTTGGTATTTTTGGTACTCATATACTCATATATGAAAAGATGGATCTCAAAATCAAACAGTTATGGTTGGAAAGGGTTCAAATACACAAAAATGCTGAAAAACTGAAGGATTTTTCTGAAGAACAGAAAGCAGTTTAACTGTTCAGGACAAACAAGGGGCTCTTGAACAACTATCACTAAACAAAACATTTTGCAGATTCTGTAGACTTCAACTGTATATTATATAAATGCCATTATTTTGAACTATAATTTTGAAAAAAAAAAAAAAAAAATCTAATAAAAATGTATCATTTCAACTGAAAATTTTGAGCACCAAATCAGCATATTAGAAAGATTTCTGAAGGACCAAGGACTAGACTGGGTGCACTGCGACTTGTTTACAAGGAGAGGACGACACACGCTGTACATAAAACACGCTCTGGTTGTAATGTCTAAAGATTTTAACAGATATGATGACTTGCAATTTTTACCCAGCCTTACTTATTTTAACAAAAATATACAGACGATGAACTAAATGAGATTACCATTCCAACATCAAAACACCGTTTTATCCGTCAGCAGCACAACATGTCACGGTACTCTTGTGAACGCACGTTGAAGACTGACACAAGTAAAGAAAATGTTGAGTAATGTTATTTTTTTTTCTCTGCACACAAAAAGTACTCTCATAGCTTGATAAAATTACAGTTGAACCGCTGTTGACACCTGGACTATTTTAACAATGTCCTTACTACCTTTCTGGGCCTTGAGAGGGGTAGTTACGTTGCTGTCTATGCAAGGTCAGAAAGCGCTTGAATTTCATCAAGAATATTGTAATTTATATTCTGAAAATTAAGTGTCTCACGGGTTTGGAAGGACATGAGGGTGAGTTATACTGACAGAATTTCATTTTTGACAAATAGAATATAATGTGAAAACCCCCCAGCAACCACCAGATAGGAAAACCTTGGTTTTTGTGAGAAACTTAACAGTATTTATAAAAATATTTTACCTTTGATACACAACCACGTCCATCTGTCCTGAGCACGAGCTTTGTAACCGGCTCGTGACGTGTATGCGCTCTGGCGTAGTATACGCAAACGCCGTAAGGCGGAATCGGTTAAAAGTCCCAGATGAGTTTGCGCAAGCAAATGTAATCTTTTAGCTTTAAATCGGTTTGAACAATCAGGATAAGCGCAAGTAATTACCATTTTGAATAGCCGCTATACCCACAGTCTGTGTGCACTGTGTAAACAATGAGTGTCGTATACACGCGACAGATAGCTTCCGGCGTTTGCGTATACTACGTCAGAACGTGTTCACATGTAACTAGCCGAAAGCTAAACTCGTGCTCAGGAGAGATGGACGTGGCTGTGTATCAAAGGTAAAAAATTATATAAATACTGTTCAGTTTCTCACAAAATCCGATCGTTTCGTGTCTTAGGACATCAGTGTATCGTTACGAGCCGCAGGGTGTAATTTGGATTTGTCTGTGTATGTTTTTCTTTCCTCTAAAGATTTGGTAACCATTGACTGCCATTATTTGACTGACAGACTGCTCCGGTTTTTGCTAAAAATGTTCGTTTGTGTTCTGCTGAGGAAACAAAGTCACCTACATCTTGGATGCCCTGGGGGTTAAGCAAATAAACATCAAATTATCATTTTTGGGTGAACTATCCCTTTAAGCATTGCTTTTTGGCCATTTCTAATTATTGTTCTATATCAGTTAAGGTCCTGCATGTATTATACAGTATTTGCTTGCTCATCAATTTCCATTAGTGTCTTAAGGTAAAAGGCATATTCTGGCTCCTGTTTACTTTGATCCAGATCATATCTGACACCTATGCAAATCACACCGCATGAACAACCCTGTTGCTTTCCCTTACTAGCACACGCTAATGCCGATTTTACTTTTACCAGGCAAACTTTAAAACCTGTTTTCTTACAAACAATAACACCGCCGTCCTGCTAAGTGCTGTTATTGGATGAAAAAGCATGTTATTTATTTTACTCCTTCCATTTTGTAACTTTGCACATAAAAGCAGACCTAAGGATTAACAAGCATAGTTTAACGTTAAAGCAAACAAGTACATACAGATTCACTCTGCATGGATCTCGCATCGCTTACAAACTCGTGTAAATTGCCTCTTTTTACTTGCATAATAAACACAACTGATGAAAGCAACTGTACGTAAACTTTTTGACCTTGAAATGTCAGTTTCAAAATCATTCTGATGGTATTTGCTTATATAATATATAATATAATTATAACAAGGCGTATGGTTTACATTTTGGTGAATGGGTACGAAATACCGCGAAAAAAGCGGATGCACGTTTAACTTTAAATCTGAGCTGTTTGTAAATACATAAAACTACATAATATCAACATGATTTAAACCTAGTGTACGGTTGCTTCATAGTGCTAAATGCAGGCCAGTTTGTGTCTTAAAATAATAAAATACAGTTCACTTATCTTATGCAGAATTTCAGAGAAACTCTTAATAACTTGCAGCAACACTTGCTTACAGCAAACATAGAAGCAAACGATTTAAAAGTTATGCAGCAAACGCATTGGTTGCAGAAGAAACAGCAACCAATCACTTTGTTCCATTGTGCCATGTGATGATCAGCCTACGCAAAAAAAATAAATAAATACATTTAAAAAAGCCTGCCACCTAGAGTTTAAAAACTGAACTCTTGAACGGTGGTATTTTAATGCTTCTATACTGGGGCGCTGTAAAGGGGGGGTAAAAGATGACAGTTCTCGGGGCCCATGACTGAGAGGGGGCCCAGAGGAGCCCCCAGTAAAAAGGTGGGTTTGTAAGTAGGCCTAAATTGTTAGTGGACCACCCGTGACAATGATCGTAGCCTACGGCACTTTTCTGTGCGTACACTTTATTGGCTGAATAATATTTACCTTCTGAATGTTGAGCTTTAACTATTGAATAAATGCTGACGCGGGACAAAATGCCCGATTTCCCAACACGCTGAACTGAGCAATGCCATTGTACCATTTTAATAGGCTACTTTTAAACGAATATAGCTCAGTAATGTCAGTTTTATGTATTTTCTGAAAGGGGGTGGGATTTTTGTTGGGAAAGTCGGGTGAGAGACGCACACTTCGATTAGACTGGATAAACACATGCAGCATCTTAATTGTTAAGAAAATGGTCTATTCCTAATAAATGTCTCGAATATTTTGATTATGTCCAATGCTTCTCTTTCTTTTTGGAATTATTATACACATTTCACATGTATTTTCAAATGCCTAGGTCTGTTTAATTTCCTTAATTATAAAATTTCTAGCACTATTTTTAAACGTTTATTCAAGCAATAATATATAAATTATCTCATGTATATGCTTGTTTAAAACCAGGGATTAAAAACGAATTCCAAGTAAAAACGGTATTTTTTCGTTACATTTCCAGAGAGCGAAACCAACGAAATTAAACATTATTTAATAAATTCAAGGCACTATAATTTCCCTATTCATTTGATACAACTATTATAGCTATACAATTAATATATATCAAATAATATTATTTTGTCATATTCGTGATTTCTGAATTTATATATGAAAACTTCGTTTTGAAGTGCATTCATTATGTTTGTACAAGAAAATTTGTTAACCTAGCCTATTAAGTTGATTTAATATTCTTGATAATTTTTAGAAGAAGTAAAAAGTTAAGAAATTAGCTTGTAGTCTATATATATTTAGGGCTATAGGCTAATCTTTTTCTTAACTTTTATTACACTGTAGATCGAAATAAAATAATTCTTGATCATATAACATCGGAGAATCACTGACATAATTTAGAGTACTTCGAAAACGAAACTATGTAAATCTGTATAAAGGAAAGACAAAATAAATCACAACAAGAACAATCTGTGTTTTTCTTGTAATCAAGAACATTTCTTTTGACAAAATAACCTAATTAATGCCGAATGATGTTTGACAGTGAACGCATCTCCACCGCATAGCCGCATTTAATCGCTGATGTCAGTCGCAAATATTAAAGGGTCAGAAAGCGGGTCGGGTACAATATTTTCTTTTTTTTTTGGGGTCCGAGTTGCGGGCGGGTTAGTTGAAAACGTCGGTCAGATTCGGGTAGTTTATACATTGACCCACGCATCACTGAAGGCGATCGCAAACACACCCCTAACCCCCACCTTTTTTTGGGGGGGCCCTTAGCTGAGTCAGTGCACAGGGCCCAGAATTCCCAGCGATGCCCCTGCTTCTATAAGACGCATCTTCTTCTAAAATGCACTTTTAAATACGGCTATGGCTGTGCCGTGATACAAAAATGCTACTGGACTCGCACTAGGGGAAACTGATTAGGATGGTAACTGGAACTCAAAGTAAACAAAAAGAAATATACAGCACTTCCATGTTAACTTTCACCCATTTACTAAACATGGAAAAAGCAAAAGGATGTCAGTTTGTCAGAGACTGTGCCTTAGTTAAAAAAAAAGGGAAGAAAAACTCATATTCTATAGCCATGGGCTACATCTTACCTTTTCACAAAAGAATGTTGAACCTCTCTCATTATGAAACCTCATGATGATGATTAACTGAGGAACTCTGTGTGCAACATGTTACCCATAAAGTACCCCACACCTAAGCACAGGGATTACTACGGATGTTTATATATGCAGTACAGCATATCAACTTCCAAAACTATCATTCTATATTTATTCGAATACATATATCACTCCATGATAGGGCAGCTGGTATTTGAGGTCAAGGGCTATACTGATGGCCTCAGGTTAGAATATGTAAAGTCTTTAAGAGACATAACATTTCAAAAATGCAGACTCATTTAAACTATATCTTAGAACAACAATCCGATAAAAAGTTGTTTAAATATCTATAACTTTAACTTTTACCTTGAAACATCCATTTCAAAATCATTCTGACGGTACACTGACTTTTAATTAGGCGTCCCAAGCTCGGCCCAATCTCAAAATACACAAAACTACATCTAGAAATGAAATATAATTAATCACACAAACACTACTTTGAAAATAATTAGCCTAGATTATGCAACAGGTTACAACTTAAATCTTTTGATACATATATTTGAATCTTGTGGGTGGCACATGTGCTGCTCTTCTCTAGTGGGCAAATTTTTACAAAAGACGAGCAATTGAAAGAGCAATTATTGTCGAGCCTCCATGGAAACACTGCTCTACAACACACAACAGCGCAATTACAGGGATGACATCAATGTGCTCACAAAACGCATGAGGAAAAAACAGAAAGCAGTCAACAAAGAGCATAATTCACTGAGGTCAGTATATGAAAATGTCACTTCTGAAAATAGATATGATACAGTACTGGTTTTTCTGCTTTATCTCGTCGTTCTCAAGTGAAATCAGGATTCTGTCACTACAGTGAGGTTAAGGTGATATGTCTTGCCACTATGACAACAATAATAACAAGGTTCTTTGCTAATATGGACACTCCCATTAAAAAGAGCAATGCTATTTATCTTTTACTTATCCTCTTGTGAAATCCAGTTTGCTTACGCAGAACAGTGTCATCACTGTTTTATTCTGTCTCTTTTTAAACGGTCTTAGTTCATTTGGCATGTGATCCAAGGTTTACTCTGTAGATCTTTTACGAGCAGAGGTGGAGAAGCCATGGCCTGGGGGGACAGCAGTGCCTGATCCTGGATTTCGAGACACGTCCCCACTTTCGTAGGAAAAGCATTAACCCTTTGAGACAAAAATACAAACCTTCATGGTTGGTATCATGTACAAAACTACCAGGGTAGAGTAGCTAACAGGCTGAGTAAACAAGACGTCAGCTTGTTCTGCTGTAAATTGATATTGTGGGAGGTTGACGAATGGAAAGAATGCACATATTCGCAGAGCTTCTGGTTTGAGATCTGGTAGCAGCACACACTGAGCCATTGTGCAGCCTACAAAATGTAATCAGATAAACAAGAGATTAACACATAATGTTCGCCAGACCAGAGTTATGGTGTACATTCTTAAAGTCTGCATTCTCCACACTGGTCATGGGTAAAGATCCCGCATTACAGATGGTGCTGCAGAAAGGTAGTAAACAAAACACAATTAAATGCATACCTATAACAAATACAATTATTCACATGCATTATGATATAGGTTAAATTACTATATGTACAAACTGTTTCATTCATTCAAAAGCTATTTTGCATTTGCACAATCTAGTGTTCACTATGTAAGACAGTAATTTTTGTGCAACTAATTGCACATTGTATACCATTTTAAACTTTGCATTCGTTTTTTTTTTTTTTTTTGTGCTTCTTTCCTAAAGGACCTGTAATTTCATGTCAAATTTTCTCCAGGGTGTCAATAAAGCTCTCATCTTACCTTATATTTCATCACATTAAATAAAATGTATATATTCATTTAAAGCAAACCAGATTATACTGCATAAAAAATAAATAAATCATATAATATATAGTAGTAATTGAATATAAATTTTCATACAAATCCTTTTATACAGCTACGTATTAACTAAAAAAGTTGGAAGCCTGTTTCCGCCACTGAATAAAAAATAAAAAATGGTTATTGTGACACTTTATCTCACAATTTTGACTTTTTTTCTCATATTTGAGATATAAACTCGCAATTACAAGTCAGAATTGCATGATACAAAAAAAAATATAGATAAAATATTTATCTATATATATAAATAAATAAAGATAAAAACTTCCAATTCTGGCTTTTTACTCAGAATTGTGTGATATAAACGCACAATTGCGAGGAATAAAGTCAGAATTGCAAGATAAAACTCTAAAAACATTTTTTTTTGCAATTGCGAATTTGCATCTTACAAATCTGACATTTTTGAACTCCCATTTGCGATTTATAAAGTCAGAATTGAGATATAAACTCACAATTCTGACTTTTTTCTCAGAATTGTGAGATATAAACTCACAGTTACAAGTTATAAAGTCAGAATTGCATGATATAGACTCACAATTGCAAGAAATAAGGTCAGAATTACGAGATAGACTTTTTACTCGGAATTGTGTGATATAAATTCACAATTGTGAGAAACAAAGTCAGAATTGCAAGATATAAACTCACAATTCTGACTTTTTATTCTCAGAATTGCGATATAAGCTCACAAAGCATCTCACAATTGTGACTTTTTTCTTGCAATTGCATTTGTATCTCACAATTCTGACTTTTTTCTCGCAATTGTGAGTTTATATCTTGCAATTCTGACTTTTTTCTCAAAACTTTTTAACATAAACATGCAATTGCGAGTTATAAAATCATAACTGCAAGATACAAACTCACAATTCTGACTTTTTTCTCAGAATTGCGTGATATAAACTCACAACTGCGAGAAATAGTCAGAATTGCGAGATAAAAATTTACAATTCTGAGAAAAATTGGGATTGCAGTTATGAGAAAAAAAAAGTCAGAATTGCAAGATATAAACTCGCAATTGTGAGAAATAAAGTCAGAATTGAAAGATAAAACTCGCAATTGTCAATTCTGACTTTTTTCTCGCAATTGCGAATTTGCATCTTAAAATCCTGCCTTTTTTTTCGCAATTGCGAGTTTATATCTTGCAATTCCGACTTTTTTCCTTAGAATTGTGAGATATGAACTCCCAATTGCGAGTTATAATGTCAGAATTGTGAAATATAAACTCTCAACTGCTTTTCAGATTTGCAGAGCAATTGCCAATGTCCAGTTGTATCAGAGTACAACTGAACATTGGCAATCGCTCTGCAAATTTCAGTGTGTACACACCATTAGGGGACAATTTACATTATGTTAAATTTATAATTTACACAAATGCAGTACATTTGTTTTTTAAAATACATGTATAAAACATATATATTAATATTTTTAACAAAATGTAGTTACACTGGCAATGCCCCACCTCAGAAATGCCCTATAAATCAAAACAGTGCAGACTATTCAGATAAATGGAGCACACATCTCTTTTGTTTGAATTACTCCTAATTGTAGTTCATGAAAATAAATTGTATTCAGCACTAATGAACCAAGTTTCAGTATTAGCATTTATTTTTAAAAAGACTTCACGATATGTTTGACATTCTGCTGTAGAAACAAATCAAGACAACTGAGTGAATGTAGTAATTACACAATGAGGGAAAATCCAGCACTATGTCCTACTGTAATAATAAACCCTAAACCTTCAAACAAATATGACTCGAGTACCTTCATGCATCAATTGACCTGTAAGAAGCCTTGCGACGAGGTAGAATATCAGCATAAATACAGAAAAAAAGGAAAGGCACTTTACAAATGACATAGCGATGAATCAGTTTCTGAAGAGAAAAAAACTAAAACAGAAAACGAGAAACAAGATAATTCCACACAGGAAGTCGTAGGAGGAGGGACAACATACTTTGTGTATTATGACACAACTCAAAAGAAGTGACTGATTGACATTGTTATTTAAAACGCTTCTAGGGCAATATAACTAGATGAAACTACATGGTTTGATAGACTTCAAATGTAATTTAGGATGATACATTCCCCTTGATTTAAAAGTTATCTTTTGTAAAGTATAAATTACACATGCTCAGCTGCTATAAGAGAATGACTTAGTGTAAACCTTCACTGGAAGATTCAAAGTGCCCTCAGAAACCAATATTGCCTCGTGCTAAGCAATAGCCAAGCTTGTTTTGGTTGCCTATGACAGACATCAGACCCACGTATGCTTCGATTTGGATGGGTTGATTCAGCACAAGAACACCGTTGGCTTTCCCAGGCACAGGATTCTTGCTGTGGGCTTTCTGCGCTGCCGCAGTCAGCTGCTCCATGAAGTTTTGAATCTAAACGATGAAGGAAAATATGAAAAGTTATTTATTCAGTACTAAAACACAGCAAAAGCATCTTTTGAAAACCTAAACTCATGTTTGTCAGGCTGGCGGTTTCTGCTTGTCAAAACATCCATGTTTATGTTTTCTCTTTTTTTATCTACCGTTCTTCATTTTTGTTGAACCAGCTGTGCACCTTAGTAGGCGGGGTGGAATGTGAGGAATGGGAATGTGGCTGTGGGATTAGACACCCTCGAAGTCTAAATGACTGGTTATGCGATCTGTGTGGTCACCTGCATAAGACCCCTCGCTCACACCTTGAACTACATACATACCTAAAAGCCAGCAGATTGTCCTGGACGACATGGCCACATGGATGAGTGAGCCAGGGACCAAAACAAATATCATTTAAAATGTTTGCAGCTCAGATTTGAAAGTGATTTATCTATACAGATTCTTAAAAATATTACTCGGACTTTATGTAAGGAATAATTGACGACGGGCCATTGAATTCTTAGAAAATAATGCACACCCGAGGTGGTGATGCGGCCACGATGTGAAGCGGGTGTGCATTATTTTGTGTATTATTTTCGTAGAATTCAACAGACCAAAATCAATTATTCCACTTATACTACGGTTACCACACCTCAAGACATCAACCAGATGATATGTTTTAAAACTAGGGCTGTCGATCGATTATTTTTTTTTAATCGCGATTAATCACATGGTTGTCATGAGTGAACTCACGATTAATCGCACATTTTTATCTGTTCTAAATGTACCT
Source organism: Garra rufa (assembly GCF_049309525.1). Taxonomy (NCBI): domain Eukaryota; kingdom Metazoa; phylum Chordata; class Actinopteri; order Cypriniformes; family Cyprinidae; genus Garra; species Garra rufa. The sequence continues at coordinate 24,554,374 of NC_133372.1, read as the reverse complement.
TAAATTAATACTTTTTAAAGTTTTTAATACTCTAATCATGGACAAATATGGATGCTTTAAGCAAATACATGTTTATTATTAGTGAAACCATACTCGACATAGAAGATGAAGACTAGACATGTTTCAAAGGTCATAGATGTTTTTCAAATAACTTGTTCATGTCTATTTGACACATGGAGAAAAAAGAACATAGAAACACCAGGTTCCCATTACTTCTCTTTCTTTACACTGAGCAATTTACTTATACAAGCCTGTTTATATTATTTGCAGGACAGGGCAGTTCACTTCTTCTGAACATGCAAAATCTACATTTATTATTACATTTGTTTGCCTCTTTGTACCCACATACTGTAATTTGATGCAGCCAAGTTCTCAACAAAACTGTTTCCATTGTTATATTTCAGTGTTTCTTTTATCAGACAACCAAAGTAATATGAAATAATGACTGAAAAAAATCCTGAATTATGATCATGATTCAATTGCTGAAAAGAATAATTTACCGGCATCTGGACATAAGTCACTATTCTCTGCATTCTTATCGTTGTTTTTAACTGCTTGTTTGAATGCTTTCACGATCCTTGGACTTTTTAGGAGTTTACCCGTTTAAAGTTATGTGATCGCAAAAACCTGCTTCTTTTATTTTTTTAAGGTATTGTTCTCGTTCTAATGTACTAATTCGAGAGCCCGGTCTCATGAAAATGCGTACTAGTAGCACGATATTCTGTTTCTATTTGGCGTGCTATTAATAAGCTGAAATTAACTTTGGCGTGCATATGATATGCATGTGTTTGACGTACATATAAAATGCCGTTTTCGCTTGCGTACTCGTATGTGGCTTTACGCATCAACCCCACAGCACCAATCCTAACGTAGACCGACTCTGCTTGCATTCATTCAATATGGCAGAAGTGCCGGTACACACGAACAGTGCAAGTATGCAAAAGGATAAAATACAGAAGTGCCTCCGTACCGGCCCACTTCAAGCACTGGAAGAAACATAATATCTGGTTTTAACTGAAAGCGCTGCTCCTCTGCCGCTCGCTGAACAGAGCAGACGCATATAAATAGAGGGAGGTGCGCGCACATTGGGAGACCTCGCGCTCGGTTGGCAAATCCGGAGAGCCTCAGAAACTATATTAGGTTTGTCCAATTATGTGTTTATGTATTGTTGCTAGACACTTTTCGCTAGGTTGGCAACACTGTGCATCCATTTCTTTAACTATGGGCTAGGTAATGGGTCAAACAGAAAATGCGTGCTGCATTAATCGCGCGTTAATAAAATTAGTGCCGTTAAAATTAATTTGCGTTAACGCGTAATTAACACATTAATTTTGACAGCCCTATTTAAAACATTTGTCCGTTTTTTGTCCTTAAACCAATATTGTGAGTGGAATTAATTTCTTACGCAACTTATCCAATGCCTTCGTTGCTAATTTCAAAACGTCATTTTAGACCTAGTAACAACGCTTGAGCCATTAATAGCAAACTAATGAGTTAATAATGAAGTTTAGACAGACCGACAGAAAGAGAGAGGGAGAGAGAGATTAAGATAGTGAATTAGGCCGCGTTCCAGGCAACCCGTTACCCATGTTTTTCCAACCTTCTACCCTGAAAGTGCACTTGAACGGCAGTCAAACCCGTGACTTCCCTCCCGTGAACTTTTACTAGATCGATGTACTCCCAGTTCCGAGCTCTGACGCCACAAAGCCTGCAAAACAACAATGGCAGCCCCTACGGGTGCGGTGTTTATGCAGGTGGTACACGGAGAAAAAATAGACTTTATGACAATATAACGTTGCAATCAAATTAATAATAATATAATGATAATAAATGCACTCAGGCAGTTTGGCGTGACTTGCCTGGAACGCTACAAAGTCGTGAGTTGTGGTTTTAAGTCGTGATTTACAGGCTCAAAAACCTGCCTGGAATGCAGCATAACCTCTCTCAAGTCTGTGTGTCTCTCAAAACTGGTTGGCAGCATTGTCTCTACTAATAGTGAAACTTTAAGTTAATTTTATTCAAGACCACACTGTTGTTAACTCACTTGTCATGTGTCATGTAGTTTTTATGTCAAGTTTTTAATCGTCAGAGCAGCGCTAACAACATTAGCGCGTATGCTAACGTGTGTGCAAACTGTATGTGTGTGCATCTGTAAGGGAGAGAGAGTGGGAGAAATAGAGTATGTGCTTTCCGTACATAATAAAACGTAATATTGTGGCAAAAACATGGAAATAATCTGTCGTTTTTATCTTATTGTTTACTGTATTTATTTGATTGGCCAGTGTCTTTGTGGGTTTTGGTTATTTTGCTGTTTTGGGCTATAAGGACCTTTGAATCAACTGAAATCGTGTGGCGAAGTGATATAGACACGTAATGCGGTCAAGTGCTGCCTGGAACTACGTTTGCCGTGCGTTTTCCTGAAAATAATGCACACCATTAGAATGTACGTCAGCCAATCAGATTCAAGCATTCAACAGCCATAGTATAATTCTTATTATTACACAGCTACACTGAATACTCAATTTAGATTGGTCAGTCACCACATTTCAAGGTATGTTATTCCCCATGAATAACAACTGGTAAAAACTAATAGCACAGGCTCACCCAGGTAACTGCAGTCGGCACTATAAGCTTAATAAGATTTTTTTCTTTGTAGAAGCTTTGGGTTTGGTTGGCTAATAAAATATTAAAACTCCAATCAATATTCTGTGTATAATTACTTAATTATGTCATCCTGGTATCACAGACTCGCTCTTTCATTTCATGCAAACGCAGCTGCTGCCATTTTGTGATAATTGTAATGGATTGTAAGATAACTAACAAACAAGTATAGTTTTAAAACAGTTTCATCTTAAAGAATTAGTTGACTTCCAGAACAAAAATGTACAAATAATGTACTCACCCCCATGTCACCCAAGATGTTCATGTCTTTCTTTCTTCAGTCGTAAAGAAATTATGTTTTTTGAGGAAAACATTTCAGGATTTCTCTCCATATAATGGATATGTATGTGCCCCCAAGTTTGTACTTCCAAAATGCAGTTTAAACGCAGCTTCAAAAGGCTCTAAACGATCCCAGCCGAGAAAGAAGGGTCTTATCTAGTGAAATCCGATCGCTGATTTTGAAAACAGATTAATAATTTATATACTTTTTAACCTCAAATGCTTGTATTGTCTCGTCTCTGTGATGCACATGCGTAGTCTGTGTAATCCGGGTCAATACAGTTAGGGTATGTCGAAAAACTCCCATCTCGTTTTCATCTTCAACTTCAAAATCAAAGTTTTTTTGTAAAGGGCGTTTGATCTTCTTTGTATGTTCAATTTGTAAACACTGGGTCGGTACTTCTGCAGCGATGTAGGACTATTTTAAAGTTGGGGAAGAAAATGAGATTCTCTCGGCTGGGATCATTTAAAGCCCCTTGAAGCTGCATTTAAACTGCTTTTTGGAAGTACAAACTTGGGGGCGATATAGATATCCATTATATGGAGAGAAATCCTGAAATGTTTTCCTCAAAAAACATAATTTCCTTACGACATGAACATCTTGGATGACAAGGTGATGAGCTAATTCTTTAAATCAATGTATTTTATAGACTATAATTATAAATGTGGTAAAATGCCATCTAGTTTGAACTTGCCACTTGCTAGCAACTGTTTTTTTGTTTTGTTTTTTCAAAATATTTCAATGCCAATTAATGTTTGTGTCTAATTATTTAGTTTTATAGCAAGTAGCCATGTAATAAAAGGGATAATGTACATCCAGCTGGTTGTTATCGCAAAGTAAAGCCCTTTATTCTCTGCTTCATGTCGGGCTGCTAATAAGTATGTTGGGCTTTATTTTGCGATAACAACTGGCTGGATGTACATTATTCCTCACTTAATTGTCTAAATTGTATTGCAATTAAATAATATGGCCTTAAATCAGTGTTTATGAGTTTTTCCCAACCAGTGACCACTTTCATACCTGTGCTACTTAATACTGGTTTTGTGGTTCAGGGTCACATATACACTTATTTCGATATGTTGACTAATATTCTAAACATGTAAAGTAATTGATTATAATTTGAACTGTAGTGTGTTATTCATTATTACATTTAAAATTAATAATTTTTAATTTATTGAACTGCAACCTGATCTTTACAAATGTTATAAATACAATTATATATCCAAGTACATAACAAAAGAAATGACATTGTATTATATTTCTAATTAGATTTTAGTTTACCATAAATACTGCAATACACTTTAAATATATTTAAAAGACAATAGAAGTGTCAGTATTTTGTCCTGTCCTGTTCTGTTTTCCTAGTGTTTTCCCCCCTATGTTTCTAGTCTAATGGTTTAGTCTTTGTCTCCCCCTCCTGGTTTTGTCTATTTTGGTTTAATCATGCCCATATTTGTATTTCCCCCTCGTCATCTCGTAATCTTGTTTGTTACCACGCCCTATGTTCAGTGTATTTAAGTCTGTGTCTCCTCACTCCCGTTTGTCCGTCGATAATGTTACATGTTTTCCGTTCATGCTCCTGGTTTTTGTTTGTTTGTTTGTAGATTCAGTGTTTTGTTTAATAAACTTTGATTATTCATCTACTCCGGTTCTCCTCCTCCATCTCCACTCCTCAACCCGCCCAGACTGTGACAGATCGACGGACCAATACAGAAGATGAGTCGGGCTGAGACAGCTCTGAGGGGACTGCGGCAAGGCGGTAGGAAGTTGGAGCGGTATGTGGAGGAATTTGTCGAGCTCTACCACCAGGTAGGCTGGCATGAGGTTTCTCTCTGTGCTGTGTTTATTTTGGGGCTGGATGATGAGATGGTTAGCTGCGATCTCCCCGCTTGTAGTTTTCCCTTGATCGAGCTAATCAATCTCATTCTCTATTTAAATGGATCTGATTTTGAAGTAGAAGAAGTTCATAGTCCAAGAGGGTCTCATCTTCCAGCCCCCTCCCAAACACAGGTCAATGCACCAGTCTGCCTTAAGCCGAGAACCTCCACATACCGTGTCAACGGTTCGAGCCGTCAGCCCAGTCCCAAATCCCCAGTCATCCTCCAGAGCTCCACCGCTGTTCTCAGCCCGATGCGGCCGGCCTCATTCCCGCGCTCTAATCCGCCGGCCGCCGCCCTCAGCCCAGTGTCTCAGCGTCAGCTCACAAAATGGCTGCCACGCCAGAGTCTGCAAGCAAGATGGCTGCCACGCCAGAGTCTGCAAGCAAGATGGCTGCCACGCCAGAGTCTGCAAGCAAGATGGCCGCCAAGCCTGAATCCCTGGCCAAGATGGCCACCGTTCCTGAGTTCCCTGCCAAGATGGCCGCCGTTCCTGAGTTCCCTGCCAAGATGGCCGCCAAGCCTGAGTTCCCTGCCAAGATGGCCGCCAAGCCTGAGTTCCCGGCCAAGATGGCCACCAAGCCTGAATCCCTGGCCAAGATGGCCATTGTTCCTGAGTCCCTGGCCAAGATGGCCGCCAAGCCTGAGTCCCCGGCCAAGATGGCCGCCAAGCCTGAATCTGCACCCAAAATGGCTACCGCCAAGTCAGAATCTCCGCTGGTTCCGCCCAGCCTCCCTGAGTCTCTGCTGGAGACGCCCAGCTCTCCAGAGTCTCCGCTGGGGTCGTCCAGTCCTCCAGAGCCCGCTCCTCAAGAGCGCCGTCCAGAGCCCGCTCCTCTAGAGCGCCGTCCAGAGCCCGCTCCTCAAGAGCGCCGTCCAGAGCCCGCTCCTCAAGAGCGCCGTCCAGAGCCCGCTCCTCTAGAGCGCCGTCCAGAGCCCGCTCCTCTAGAGCGCCGTCCAGAGCCCGCTCCTCAAGAGCACCGTCCAAAGCCGGCGCCTCCAGCGCGCCCTCCAGAGCCGGAGCTCTCTCCTGCGCGCCCTCCAGAGCCGGAGCTTTCTCCAGCACGCCCTTCCGTGCTCTCCTGGGTGGACTATGCCTTAAGTTCCCCCAAAAAATTGGGGGGGGGGGGGGATTTGGCTACTCCCCTGATCAGCCATGGCCTCCTGGACTGTTTACTCGGCCATGGCCTCCTGAGCCCCTAGATCCGCCATGGCTTCCTGGTTTAGTCTTTGTCTCCCCCTCCTGGTTTTGTCTATTTTGGTTTAATCATGCCCATATTTGTATTTCCCCCTCGTCATCTCGTTATCTTGTTTGTTACCACGCCCTATGTTCAGTGTATTTAAGTCTGTGTCTCCTCACTCCCGTTTGTCCGTTGATAATGTTACATGTTTTCTGTTCATGCTCCTGGTTTTTGTTTGTTTGTAGATTCAGTGTTTTGTTTAATAAACTTTGATTATTCATCTACTCCGGTTCTCCTCCTCCATCTCCACTCCTCAACCCGCCCAGACTGTGACAAGAAGTAGTTAAGAGATTTCTAATAAAGATAAACTACTTAAGCGGGTCAAAAAAAACTTTTAAATGATAATACATTTTAATAAATTTTCCTTTAATTGCAATTCACAAATGTTTGAAAACATTACATTCAGTTTGCAGTTGAGTATATTCTTTTAAAGTATATTATTTCGATGTATTAACTTTTTTAAATCATATTTCATTTTCACAAAGGAAAAACAGACATATACCTAAACGCATAAAAGAAAAAGGTGTTTGGTAAGCAGATGGTTAAAAAAAATCTTTTTTTATAATAGAGTTATTTTTTCCAATGGCATATAGGCCTACAGTAAACTATAATCATTGTCATACTGACATCTAAATTAACAACTTTCATTGCTTTGCCTCTTAAAACCTGAGTGTTTTTATTGGCAGGAAATTTTAATGCCATGTATGTTTACAAATAAATTATAAACTTGAATTTCAGCTTGTTTAACCTTTCACTGCCAGTGCATCGCTAAGCCCCTTTGGAAAACTAGTAAGCCTTTCAATCACTAACTTAAGTCAATAGTTTTTGTGCCTTGGTTTATTGCTAAGATTTATTTAGGATTTTTTTTCTGACCCTGTGGCTTTGGAATGAACCCAGTTGAAGAAACGCTGCCTTAAGTAACCTTGCCTCAGCCTCAGGTAGTCATGTACTGAAATAAATATTGCACCATGCTTGTTAACTGAACGCGTCATTTCTTCCAAAGTCGACTTCCAAGAAACTGTAGATTTTTACTCAACTTCTATAAGACCTCTATCAGCACCTCTTCAATACTTGTGAGTAAACCATTTGAAAATAGTTTCGTGAGCTCATATAATGGTTGGGTTTTGTCCTTTAGTCTAAAAAGGAGATCTTATAGAAATATGTCAGAGGTACGGCATGAGGCTTGACTGTGATAAAAGTGTTCTGTGTGTCGCATTGTAATACTTACATCACAGAGTCGGCCCAGCTCTTCATTGGCACTCTTGACAGGGTGATAGGTGAACGTAGCGAAAGGATAGTCAACAGAAAAAGGATTCCAGCGGGAAGTGAAAGACGGTTCTCTGAGTTTGTCCCAAAACACCCGCACACCCTCACCTTCTCTCCTGAAAAAAAAAACACAAACATATCAAAATGCTTGTATGCAGGAAAACAATGACAGATAAATGATAGAGAAATATACAATAAACTCTACAGGAGACTCTACTGGGGAATACTATAGGGGTCAACAAAAAGGTTTAGCAAACAGAATGGAAAATAATGTAATTTTTTTTTTTAAATAAATAAATATCTTAACTCAACACTTTTGATGAAGGGCTATACTATTTTTCATTTTATTATGTCTTTTTTTTGGTAGGGGGTAAAAAATGCACATTGTTTTTAATATTATTATACAATGGCATGCCAATTTAGTGCCACGAAAAAATTGTGAAAGGTCAAAAGTCTGTTTTTTTCGTATTCATCATCCTTTCCTATCAAAATACTTGCTACGGATGGGAAAATGCAGAGAATCGAACATGATCCAATTTTTCAGAGGCAGTGTGTAAACGACACAACATGAGGTTGTATTAATTTTTTTTTAATGTGGGAAAATTTAGGACTCTGTGTACAATTACCTTTAGACTACGTGATTAAAGTCGTAATATTTTGAGAATAAAGTCAAAATTACGAAAAAAAGTCGAAATATTGTGAGAAAAAGTTGAAATATTTCATGAATAAAGCCAAAATTACGAGAATAAAGTTGAAATATTTTCAGAATAAAATCTTAATTATGAGAATAAAGTCAAAATATTTCGAGAATAAAGTCACATTGTTTGTATTTCGCTATAAAACTGACTGAAACTTTGTTTTATATTAAAAATTACTTAAAGCACAAAGCTTATTGCTATTATTGGGTGGCTGGTGCACTACAATTAGGCCTAATGAATACAATCGAAGATGTAAAATATTATTTCCAAGCATACTGTCCCTGCGAGTATAACATTATTGCTATGGTTTAATTCTCATAATTTTGACTTTATTCTCGAAACATTTCAACTTTATTCTCATAATTTCGACTTTATTCTCGAAACATTTAAACTTTATTCTCTGAACGCTTCAACTGTATTCTCATAATTTCGACTTTATTCTCGTAATTTTGGCTTTATTTTCAAAAACATTTAAACTTTATTCTCAAAACATTTTGACTTTATTCTCAAAACATTTTGACTTTATTCTCAAAACATTTTGACTTTATTCTCATAATTTTGGCTTTATTTTCAAAAACATTTAAACTTTATTCTCGAAACATTTTGACTTTATTCTCAAAACATTTTGACTTTATTATCATTATTTCAATGTTATTTTTTTTTTTTAAATATTTCAACTTTATTCTCATAATTTCGAATTTATTCCCGAAATATTTCAACTTTACTCTCAAAACATTTCAACTTTATTCTCATAATTTCAACTTTATTCTCAAATTTCAACCTATTTCTCGAAATTTCAACTTTATTCTCAAAATTTTGACTTTATTTTTTAAACATTTTGACTTTATTTTCAGAACAATATTTTTTTATGCTCGAAACATTTCAACTTTATTCTTGAAACATTTTAACTTTGTTCTCGTAATTTTGACTTTATTCTCGAAACATTTCAACTTTATTCACGTAATTTTGACTTTATTCTCAAAATATTTTGACTTTATTTTCGTAATTTTGACTTTATTCTCAAAATATTTTGACTTTATTCTAAAAATATTATGACTTTAATGTTGTAAATTATCGATTTTTTTTTTACGTGGCACTAAAACACTGTCATATTATTAATATTATATGTGATTCAATAATAAATAAAAAAGCAAATATCAAAAAGTGCGTTTCAGAGAACTAAATTAGTTGCACGTGTTTGCCAAAGCATGCACAAAAGTCACTCAACTGTACAAAAACAGGAAGTGACACACATCTTTTGTTTCTACATCTGCAAACCCTTGCTAACAAGTGCATTATCTGCTCAGTAATTCACAATTTCATGCTTTCAATTAACCCCAGACCTCCCAGCTTCGCTCCCTGCCAAAAACTGCCACCATTTCTCTTATGGTCGCCTCTTTTATGCACAAGCCAATGTAATATTTGCTAAGCTTAGAGGCAATTCCCTCCGCTCATCAGATTTTCTTTCATTCCCCTGCCTTTCTCTTTTGCCATTTTAAGTAAATAGATTTTAATGAAAAGCCTAGAGGGGATGTCTTTATTTTCCAGGCTGATGAAACCTCAGAAGACAAGAGAGAGCCTGGCAGCAAACACAAGGCTTTAAAACCTCCAAACATTCGCTCTTTGAAATGTGTTGGCACCATTCCATATTTTACAAGCATCTTTCACAATTGACTCTCCATCAGTCATATGAAAGCCTGTGAGTTTTACAATTGTCCATACAGTTGTATCAAAAGACTTATCAGCTTTCTTTATTTAATACCAATTTGTAAGTATTGCATCATGTATTTGGTTTAACAAAATAAATTGAAAAGCAATAAAATGTCTTTATTGTTAATTTGAGTTTTGGTCCTGCCTATTGACCACTTGGGATCTATGTGTTGTTGCTCCAGGCAGCCCCACCCACAGTGAAATGCCATTGGTTTAAAATTACGCATAATTAAACACTGAATACGTTCTGATTGGCTGTTACTGTACTGTATCAGACTGCATTAGATTTAGCATTTCCACCAGAAACCTGTTGCCTCATGCCTGTTTACACTATACAGACTTGAGAAGTATAAAAAAATCAAATTTTTTAATTTGTTTTCAGAATGATTGGCTACCAGTGAGATCTGGCAATTTTGAGAAATGTATTTGTTAATTCAAGACAGCTTTTAATGGAATTAGCTTGGTGTAACTTCAACTTAAGGAACTTTTCATCTTAGATACACTTAAAAAAAGTTTCGAAAGGTTTAAGTGAAAGAAGTTATATTTCCCTACTGACATTTGATAAATGTGTGTCCTGAGGAAAACACTTCTCGTGTGTCTTGCGGAGACTGATGTGCCCTTCGGCACAACACCATGGCAGTTAAACATACGTAACCAGTGACCTAGCGGCCCTCCTTCACTCTCATACAGACAGACTGGGCTCCAGGTAAAGTCAAGCCTCTACTGTAATCACTACAAAGCATTCAGTGTTTAGCTGCAGGAGGTTTTTACTGTCCTTTTTTTTTTTTTTTTTTCTGAGCTGATAGATGGATACATTCAGCCTGAGGGTTGAAACAACTGATTCCTTTTCTCTCCTTTCACTCTCTACTTCACTTTTTCCCAACACTCTCTACTTATTAATTATTTCAGTGCATTTGTCACAAATGATATATTTCAAAGTATGACACAGCACTTGCATACACTGAAAAGAAAAAAAAAAGTTTACCTAAAATGGTAAAATGGAAATGTATACAAACAAAATGTTTTTTTTTTTTTATGGGTTAAAACTTGCAGAAATAGCTCTTTAAGGTAACAATTGCCAGTTAACACTTTTTAACTATCAAAATTATATGATTTCAAGATGTTATGTGATAATATAAGCATATGTCACGCACATTATGGAAGGACACACAAAAATAGTAGAAACATAATACAACCTGCAATTTAGTGATTATATATATATAATATATATAATATTCTCAGATATTAAATTTTCATTTAGGTTAACTTATGTTGTTTTATTCCAAATTTATAAACACTCACCAAGCCTGCCTTTATTTGATCCAAAGTACAAATTTTGAAATACTTTTACTATTTTAAATAACTGTTTTCTATTTTAATATATTTAAAAATGTAATTTATTCCTGTGATCAAAGGTACATTTTTAGCATCATTACTCCAGTCTTTCAATGTCACATGATCCTTCAGAAATCATTTTAATATGCTGATTAACTGTTAAAGAAACATTTTATTATTATTATTTTCATCATCAATATTTAAAACAGTTAAGTACATCTGTTTAGGATTCTTTGATAAATAGAAAGATCCAAAATATTAGCATTTATATAATAATAAGACATTATAGAAATTAATACTTTTATTTAGCAAGGATGATCAAAAATGATGATTCAGAAAAAGACATTTATGTTACAAAAGATTTATATTTCAGATAAATGTTATCTGTGCTCTGTGCTGTACTTTCTATTTATCAAAAAAATGAAAATATTAGACTCTTTTTCAACATAATAATAATAATAAAAATGTTTTTTTGAGCAGCAAATCAGAATATTATAAGAATTTCAGAAGGATCATGTGACTGGAGTAATGATGCTAAAAATTCAAAGGAATAAATGACATTTTAAAATATATTCAAATATTAAATATTATTTTAAATAGTACAAATATTTCAAAATTGTACTGTTTTCACTGTACTTTGAATCAAATAAATGCAGGCTTGGTGAGCAAAAGAGACTTATTTAAAAAACATGAAAAATCCTACTGTTCAAAAACTTTTGACTGATAGTGTATGTCATAAATGTCAAAGCATTTAACTTAAATGTTTAAAGTAGTTAATTGTATATAATGTTTTTTTTCTTTTTATTCTTATTTGGTGTTCCACTGATGACAATATATACGGGTTTGGAATGACATGAGGGCAAGCAAATAATGACCCTTTTTGGGTGAGGTAAAAAAATTATTTTAATATGTTTAATTTCTGGATTTTATTTATGTTATTTTCTGTAGCACATGACCTTTTGTTTTTAGTGTACGCAGTGATGTCAGTACTTGGAATCTTTACATAAATACACAAAGACTTTAATGAATACACATCTCCATCTTCAACACAAGACAATAGATTTGACCATGTGCACAATTGCTGAAAAATTGCATTTCCAGGTGTGTCGTACCTTGGCAAAACCAACAGACGCTAGAACACACCTTAAGCACGACCAGTTCCTGCCAAACACACATACCTTAAAGCTACAGAGAAAGAGGGACTCTTTAGATAGAGAGAGAAAAAAAAAACATAACTACAGGGCAAGGCTGTGTCTCTAGCTCTCCCGGTGCTGCCTATGTTTACACTAACACTCTCAGACCTTGACAATGGCTGCTGAGGTCTCGCTGGCTACACCCTGCTGAATAAACTGTTGTGTTGAGAGAAAAAGAGAGGAAAGGTGATTATGGGGCGGTATAAAGCCTGACTCAGAGAAAAGGCAAAAAATTTGACTGTTTGCGGAGTATATAAGGTTTTTGTATATATGCCTAAAAGCGTAAAATGTGCTTTGTGTGTGCATGAGCAAGCACACATGTGTACACTGTCTAGGGTAAAGCAGTTGTGTGTTTTACTCTGAGTGTGTATGTGTGTGTGTGTGAGTTGATTCCAGATGATTCCAGAGGTAAGCTATCAGTGTGTGAGGGCCAGTTGAGACAAGCAGAGGGCTGGGCCGCAGCAGCCAGCGGGCTGGGACATTCACTGTTTATGGTACAGGCTTGAGCTTTCACTGATCATTGCCACGAGTCTCTCTCTCTCTCTCTTACACACACACATACACACAGACTATTTCATTCCATCACTCTACATGATTGAGAAAGATTGAGAAGGGGAGGGAAATAGAGGGATGAAAAGAATAGGTGAAAAAAGAGAAGGTGAAAAATGAATGCTAAGATCTGTCATGCATTACGCACAAGCTTTCCTGAGACGCGTTACACACAGGAGTGCATTCCTAGAAATAAAGTCACACTAAATTTAATGTTTCCTGCTGGCCATAAAATTGAAATAATGTTTATGTACAGTCGTGGCCAAAAGTTTTGAGAATGACACAAATATTAGTTTTCACAAAGTTTGCTGCTAAACTTCTTTTAGATCTTTGTTTCAGTTGTTTCTGTGATGTACTGAAATATAATTACAAGCACTTCATACGTTTCAAAGGCTTTTATCGACAATTAGAGTCAGTATTTGCAATGTTGGCCCTTCTTTTTCAGGACCTCTGCAATTCGACTGGGCATGCTCTCAATCAACTTCTGGGCCAAATCCTGACTGATAGCAACCCATTCTTTCATAATCACTTCTTGGAGTTTGTCAGAATTAGTGGGTTTTTGTTTGTCCACCCGCCTCTTGAGGATTGACCACAAGTTCTCAATGGGATTAAGATCTGGGGAGTTTCCAGGCCATGGACCCAAAATTTCAACATTTTGGTCCCAGAGCCACTTAGTTATCACTTTTGCCTTATGGCACGGTGCTCCATCATGCTGGAAAATGCATTGTTCTTCACCAAACTGTTGTTGGATTGTTGGAAGAAGTTGCTGTTGGAGGGTGTTTTGGTACCATTCTTTATTCATGGCTGTGTTTTTGGGCAAAATTGTGAGTGAGCCCACTACCTTGGATGAGAAGCAACCCCACACATGAATGGTCTCAGGATGCTTTACTGTTGGCATGACACAGGACTGATGGTAGCGCTCACCTTTTCTTCTCCGGACAAGTCTTTTTCCAGATGCCCCCAACAATCGGAAAGAGGCTTCATCGGAGAATATGACTTTGCCCCAGTCCTCAGCAGTCCATTCGCCATACTTTTTGCAGAAGATCAATCTGTCCCTGATGTTTTTTTTGGAGAGAAGTGGCTTCTTTGCTGCCCTTCTTGACACCAGGCCATCTTCCAAAAGTCTTGGCCTCACTGTGCGTGCAGATGCGCTCACACCTGCCTGCTGCCATTCCTGAGCAAGCTCTGCACTGGTGGCACTCCGATCCCGCAGCTGAATCCTCTTTCGGAGACAATCCTAGCGCTTGCTGGACTTTCTTGGATGCCCTGAAGCCTTCTAAACAAGAATTGAACCTCTTTCCTTGAAGTTCTTGATGATCCTATAAATTGTTGATTTAGGTGCAATCTTAGTAGCCACAATATCCTTGCCTGTGAAGCCATTTTTATGCAACGCAATGATGGCTGCACGCGTTTCTTTGCAGGTCACCATGGTTAACAATGGAAGAACAATGATTTCAAGCATCACCCTCCTTTTAACATGTCAAGTCTGCCATTCTAACCCAATCAGCCTGACATAATGATCTCCAGCCTTGTGCTCGTCAACATTCTCACCTGAGTTAACAAGACCATTACTGAAATGATCTCAGCACGTCTTTTAATGACAGCAATGAAATGCAGTGGAAAGTTTTTTTCGGGATTAAGTTAATTTTCATGGCAAAGAAGGACTATGCAATTCATCTGATCACTCTTCATAACATTCTGGAGTATATGCAAATTGCTATTAGAAAAACTTAAGCAGCAACTTTTCCAATATTTATGTAATTCTCAAAACTTTTGGCCACGACTGTACAGTATTCAAAGGAACATTTTTTTTTTAACTATTCATGTCCCAGTCACACTTTCTTGGTTAAATAAACATTACATTACATTATCAGAATAAAAATCCATATTGTAATTTTTACATTAACAATGTATTAATAGGCTATTATCTTTAAAGCCAAGTCTCAATCTCACTAGTTTAGTGTTGTTAAGCATTTTACATTTATTCCACACTCGAGGTAACAATTTAAATAATATATTTTGTTTAAACAATTATATATTTTATTTATGAAATGATGTTCAGCTGTACTTTTTCATAATAAACTTAATATTGGATCATCAGTCATCAGAGTACGGTAAACACTAGGAATGTAATGGTATTATCAATATGGTGGTATCGTGATAGCAAAACAGTCTTGATATCATCGTGGTCACATGACAATATAAAACAATAGGTCTTCTGAGCAAAAAGTGTAGTTTTTAAAATATATTTGAACTTCATATTCTAACATAAAAGGTCTTTGAAGTTGTGTTTAGAGTCATTATGTTTTGGCACTGTATCTGTCAAATGAACTAAAACCAAAAGAACAATATGGCTTAATCCCTTCACAAAGCTGCTTTCGCTGTACACTTCAAAGCGAAGTGTGCACTTAGTTCAGATGATCAGCTTGTGATCCGGTGTTTTCCGTGCCTCAGAACAGCTCAGTTCACAGTGACTGCAGTGAACTCCTTTATTGCATGTGCTGTGAGTTTAGGAGTTGCAGCGGCCACCAGTTATGCTTTATTTTTGTGGCAGATTACAGCATTTTACTACATTTGTAATGAGATGCAATTTTGTAAGCTTGTTTCACTGAAGCTGGGGTTTTCTGTCAAAATAAAAGCTCTACTGCCATTTCCATCAAAATAAAAGCTTAAAAGTGCAGTATAAATTGCTGACAGTTACTGCGGTCCAAATAAAAAATATTTCTTTCAAGTGTAGAAATGAGGAAAGAATTATTGTAATTTCCCTTCTGTAGTGTAAAGCAAAAATAATATAGGTACATATGAAATATTCATTTTCATTTATTTTACAGTGCAGTTGTTTTACAATATATGCTATTACTGTCATATGAATAACAATATTATAAATTACTGTTGTTTTTATTGTTGTATTCTAATTTGTTTGGCTTCCTAAAACACCAGTGTGAATGTAATTTAGACTGAGACAGTATACCATAAAAAGAGGGTTGAGTCCCTTTACAGTTCAGGAACAAGTCAATTCACTGACTTAAAGGGATGGTTCACCCAACAATGAAAATTTGATGTTTATCTGCTTGCCTCCAGGGCATCCAAGATGTAGGTGACATTGTTTCTTAAGTACAACACAAACAAAGATTTTTAACTTAAACTCATGACTCCACCATAAGAAAGAGACAGAGTTCCAAGACAAAAACCGCTGCTGAGCAAAAAGAACATAAAGGCTCGTCTCAGATTTGCCAGAACACATCTTGATGATCTCCAAGACTTTTGGGAAAATACTCTGTGGACTGACAAAACAAAAGTTTAAATTTTTGGAAAGTGTGTGTCCCATTACATCTGGCATAAAAGTAACACAGCATTTCAGAAACAGAACATCATAGACTTCCGGTTATGGAGGCGTAGGGTACAGACGCATGGTGCCGTGCTCCGTTTTACTAGACTACTGAAACTGGCCTTCTGCCGAATTCACACCGAGTCAGCTCGACGCCACCCTTGATTTAATAACTGAAAACACTGAAAACGAGACAATGCCACCGAAAAAGACCGACGGAAATAAGGATGAAAAGAACAAACAAGTGGCGCCTCTCGGTGCTAGCAATGACGGCGGGCTAGCTAGTCAACCTCCAGAGCGTGCGCCTCAGTGGTTCATTTCTGAGATGGAGAAAGGAATACATAAGATCGAGTCTATGATCGAAGGGCGTTTAAATAGGCTTTCTGAAACAATGGAAAAGATCGCCAGAGACAACGAAGCCATTGGACACCGAGTAAAGAGCATTGAGGGGAAACAATGTGAGTTCAACGACTCGCTAATTGCCTTACAGCACGAGCTAGACAATTACAAGAAAACTACGGAGAGTGAACTGGGCGACCTGAGGGAACAACTTGACGACCAGGAGAACCGAGCCCGTAGGAAAAACCTGAGGCTGATCGGCTTCCCAGAAGGAGTGGAGGGAAAAGATACAGTGGCTTTTATTCAAGAATGGCTACCCAAGATGCTTGACTTAGAGGGGCAAACATTTGAAGTGGAGCGCGCCCACAGATCTCTGCAACAACGCCCAGCGGATGGCGCCAGACCCCGTGCCATCGTGATCCGGCTGCTCCGCTTCTCTGACACGGTCAAGATCACCGAGGCGGCTCGGAACAAAAGTTCGCTACAATATGGTAACTCGTCCATCATGATATTCAGAGATATGTCAACAGCCCTGTATAAAAAGAGGAAAGCCTTTGCGCCACTGAAACGGAAACTTAAAGAAAAAAGCATCACTTTCAGACTGCTACATCCAACTACTTTCTCGATGGATCTGGAGGAGGGACGGCGCACCTTCACAACGCCACAGGCTGCTGAAAATTATTTGAAGAAACGTCACCCAGACGTGCTACATTAGGTCTAATCCTCTAACGTTACCCGGTAAACTGGTTTACACACTCCCCTTTTTTTTTTGGACATTGGCTGGATTCGTTCATCCACATCGTGGGCCCCAGTTGCCAGTAGGGCACTAGCGGGAAGCAACTGTACTTTGTGGTATGTTTATAAAATGTATAAAATACCATCGTTAACGCAGGCATCCTCTGTTATGGTCAGGTATCATTTGTTACCATTAGCTAACGTGATACGCTTCTGATAAACCGAAACTAACCGCTCTATTTGTTACCCCACTGGTATAAGCTTGCCTCTTATTTTTATCTACACTTTTTTGTTATATTGAGGTGTTTTTCATATATTTTTAAATACCAATATGTTTAATAATATGTTTAATATTTAATATGTGTTCCATCTTCTTCGCATGGACGTGATGAGTGTGAGCTGCTGTAAACTACAGCCTATCCAGCAGACCGTTTGTAATATTATGCTCACCGGTTCAAAAAGCAGAACAATATTTAGTTATTTAGCAACTGCGAATTAAGGAGCAGTCCATCAGATACGCATAGCGATCCTTTTTTTTTTTTTTTTTTTCTCTGGATACGGAGGTGATGGCTTTTATTTGCAATGCCATTATAGGATGACTTGGTTTTATAAACATCACTCCATTTTATTACCTGTATATGTTTATGCTGATCAAAGGGGCCGCTGTTAACAGTAATAGGTTGGTAATTAGAGGGTCTGTTAATTACAAGTCTTAGGTTTTGCAGTTTTAGGTGCATATTTCCCTCAATCCTGGATTACTTCTCCTGGTGTTCTCGTGGGGAGTTGTTTCATGTTACAAGATCCTTAACATTGTCTTCTCATGTCTATATGATGGTAATTTAATGCTGCAAACTTGGATTGATGGCTAGTAGATTATTTAACTTTGTTAGGATTATCGGCACCGTTTAACGGCGCAGCGACATAGGTTTTAGCTGCGCGACAAAAGCGTCAGGAAGACTACGGGGTTGGCACCTCCTCAGTTGGGGAGGAGGTGGGGCAGGAGGGGGGACTAAAGGGTTTATTTTTACTCGATTTCATTTTATTTTTTTTCTCTTTTTTTTTTCTTTAACGCTTACATTCTGTATACAAGACATAGAAATGTGTTTCTTAGTTGAGACAGCAGCCTGTATTTATTGCCCTAATCGGTTACACTGGTTCGTGCATTACTTGCACTGGAACGTTACCATATGGGAGGACTAGCTTAGAAAATGACAGCTGTAGCTTTTAAGTATTTGACATGGAATACGAATGGCATCAATGATCTATCAAAACGTAGGAAGGTGCTTAACTTTCTCAAGAATCACAAAATAGATGTAGCTCTATTACAGATGCTGAGCATGTTAGACTGACACGTCAATGGCAAGGGCAGACCTATTATTCCTCCTTCACGTCCCAATCTCGGGGTGTTGCCACACTGATAGGTAAAAATGTCCCTCTGCAGGTGGATAATGTTGAAAAAGACACACAGGGCAGATACTTGATACTTAAAGGCTCTTTAGCTGGTGAATCTATCACGTTAGTAAATATTTATGGTCCAAATTATGACTGCCCTCAGTTTTTCCAAAGTCTGTTTTTCAAACTAACATGTTCTGCGAGTGAAATTATCATAGGTGGAGATATGAACTTAGTCATGGATCCATCTAAAGATCGGTCATCCTCTAATCTCAAAACCCTATCCCAAGCAGCTAAGATTCTCAAAAAGGAAATAGCAGATTTCAAACTTGTGGATGTCTGGAGAGAGAAACATAAGTCAGTACGTGAGTATTCCTTCTACTCACATGCTCATAAGAGCTACTCCAGAATCGATATTTTTCTTACGCATGTGGACAGAATCCACCTTATATCTTCATGCGAATATCTGGCTATGACTCACTCGGACCATGCCCCTCTTATGCTCCAGATAGTTCAAAAGAACACTACGAGTAGTCACAGACTTTGGCGATTCCCCACTCACCTAACTAATGACACAGATTATGTTAAACTTATTAGTAACAAAATAGATAGTTTTGTCACCATCAATAAAGGGACTGCCTCACCTTCCGTTGTATGGGAATCCCTAAAAGCTTATGTGAGAGGTGAGACTATAAGTTATACATCGTGGAAAAAGAAACAATACTTGCTGAAAACCAAAACACTTGAATCAGAAATTAGGAATCTTGAAAAGGAGCACGCTCAGACTCATAGTGAAACAATTTTTGATCTTCTAAGTAACAAAAGGACCGAATACAATCTGTTAACCACTAGGGTGATTGAGAATGCCATGGCTAGAACGAAACAACAATACTATGAACATGGGGACAAAAGCGGTAAATTATTAGCATGGCAGATTCGAAGGGAGGAAAATTCGAGATGCATCCCCTCAGTTAAGACCAGGGATGACGTCACAATAATCCATGATCCTAAACATATCAATGACATTTTTAAGGATTTTTATGTTGACTTGTATTCCTCTCAGGGTGTTGACGCTCACAAAATGTCAAATTTTTTGGAGAGGCTGGATGTCCCGGGGATGGCTACGGGGATGCGGGAGATCCTAGAGGCGGATATTACTAAACAGGAGGTTTTGAACGCAATTGGAAAACTTTCAGCAGGGAAATCACCGGGACCAGATGGGTTCTCTATGGACTTTTATAAAGCTTTGGCACCTAATCTAATAACGCCGCTAATGGACATGTTCAGGCATTCACTTGAAATACACCAACTACCTAAAACCTTAGAACAGGCTCTAATTACTGTCCTGCTAAAACCAGGTAAGGACCCGAAACTCTGTGGTTCCTATAGGCCAATAGCCCTTCTCTCATCAGAGTATAAGATATTCACCAAGGTTATAGCTTCTAGGTTGGAGAAGGTGATACCAGACCTTATTTACAAAGACCAGACAGGCTTCGTTCAGAACCGTTTTTCCTCTGACAATATCCGTAGGTTCCTTAATGTGATGTGCTGCGCCGAAAAGATCAACACGCCGGTCGTTGCCCTTTCACTGGATGCTGAAAAGGCATTCGATCGACTAGAATGGCCCTATCTCTTCGCAGTATTAGATAAAATGAATTTTGGTCCAAATTTGATACAAATGATAAAAATGCTATATCTTAACCCATCAGCAATGATTCGAACAAATGCTAACCTCTCATCTCTCTTCCCCTTGTCACGTGGCACTCGCCAGGGTTGCCCCCTGTCTCCGCTCCTCTTTTCGTTAGCGGTCGAGCCCCTCGCAATTGCCATTCGAGCACATCCTGATATAGAAGGCATTATGGTTGAAGGAGAGAAGCATATCATTTCGCTTTATGCTGATGACATTATGCTGTATCTGTCTAATATAGTTACATCGCTCCCTGCCCTCTGCGCCCTGTTAGAGGAATATAGCTGCGTCTCTGGGTATAAGATAAATAAGCAGAAAAGTGTCATGATGCCTCTTAACCCAGCTGCTCAAGGACTATCAAGGAAAGACATTCCCTTTTATTGGGACCCCTGTAAACTATGTTATCTTGGTCTGCAAATACCCAACCAGCCACATCAGATTTACTCTTTAAATTATGAACCGCTATTTAAAAAAGTTGAGGCAGATCTGGATAGATGGAAATCTCTTCCAATATCCCTAATTGGAAGGATAAATTGTATTAAAATGAATATCCTACCCAAGTTCCTTTACTTGTTTCAAGCACTGCCAACTCCAATTCCGAAAGCGTTTTTTAAAAATCTGGACAGACTGATATCTAGATTCTTATGGAACGGTAAAACTCCCAGAATCAAGCTCAAAACCCTTTGCCGTCCCACTGAGCAGGGAGGATTAAACTTGCCTGATTTTCAGTTATATTATCTGGCTGCCCAATCCAGAGCTATTTGGATCTGGATCCAAAACTTGGAACACCCTCCAGCTTGGAAACAGATTGAACAGTCCCATACGTCGGAAGCGTTGTCTAGCATCCCATTTATTTACCGTTATTACAAGCAGAAAAATGTAACTCAAAATCCAATAATAAAACTTACATCTAAAATCTGGGAGGAAATTAGAACAAAGTTCCATAGTGTCCGCACATTGTACAGATCTACCCCATTCCATTTTAATCCGATTTTACCTGGGATATTAAAAGATGGCATTACTAGAGACTGGTATAACAGAGGCATATGTACTTTTGGACATCTATATGAGGACAATAATTTGAAATCCTTTGAACAACTAAGACATTCTTTTGGGCTCCCCTCTGCACATTTCTTTAAATACCTACAAGTTAGGGACTTTATTAGGGTGCAGCAGGGTGGGAAACTTATCCCCTTGGAGGTTTTTGAGGTAGACTGTATGATGCAAGACAAGCATAACTCTAAAGGCTTCCTATCCTATGCTTATAACAGACTAATGAGCCTGGCAGAAAATAAAGCTCTTACTGCAAAAGCTAAGTGGGAAGCGGACATTAATTATGCTTTTAATGACTTTGAATGGAAGGAGATTTGCAGTAGCTCTCAATTATTCTCCTATAACAGTCGACACAGACTCTTACAGTTTAATCTTATACATAGGGTTTACATGACACCTCATCGTCTTCATAAGATAAGTAGTAAATATTCTGAATACTGCCCTAGGTGTAAGACCGAAACAGGGTCCCTTCTTCACATGTTTTGGACGTGTGGGTGTCTGGAGCAGTACTGGGGATCTATTTTGGACATTATTACAGGAATTTTGGGGGTGGAAATCCCAGCCAATCCACGGCTGACGATATTAGGAGACCTGTCGGTCTTACCAAATAACACGAAAGACAAGACTCGCTTCGTCAGACTAGCCCTAATTGCAGCTAACAAATGTATAGCTATCAACTGGAAAAACGAGGAGCCCCCTGGTGTTTCTTTGTGGCTTAAAGAGCTCTCGTCGTACCTGCCACCAGAAAAGATCATGTTTAATCTCAGGAAAAAACCATCAGTCTTTGATAAATGCTGGGGAGGATTTCTGACCTTTTTACATAATAGAGCTGCCCCTGTAAGCAGTGTCCATGGTCAAAATTGAAAACTGTACTGCAGTGGCCTGCAGGAGTCCTGGGTGGTTCCCAGGGCAGGGCTGATGCAACTTTCCCCAGGCCGTTTGTTGTCTCTATCTTCTGTATCAATCTATCTCTGTGCATCTTGTTTTTAATAATATTTAATATATATATTTTTCTTTTTGTTGTTTCCTTTAGTTTAATTTTTTTTTTTTTTTTTTTTTTTTTTTTTTATTTATTTTTCTGATTATTACTGGTGTACTGGGGTATGGTGTATTGCTATGATTTCTTGTTTTTGTTTTTCCCCACTCTTGTCCAGGGGAAGGGGAGGGAGGGGGGTAATGTGGGATGTTAATTGATTGCATTGACCTTGAAGTGTTGTACGAAATCTTAATAAATAAATTGTTCAAAAAAAAAAAAAAAAAAAAAGAAACAGAACATCATACCAACAGTAAAATATGGTGGTGGTAGTGTGATGGTCTGGGGCTGTTTTGCTGAAGACTTGTGGAAGACTTGCTGTAATAAATGGAACCATGAATTCTGCTGTCTACCAAAAAATCCTGAAGGACAATGTCCGGCCATCTGTTCGTGACCTCAAGCTGAAACGAACTTTGGTTCTGCAGCAGGACAATGATCGAAAACACACCAGCAAATCTACCTCTGAATGGCTGAAGAAAAACTAAATGAAGACTTAGGAGTGGCCTAGTCAAAGTCCTGACCTGAATCCTATTGAGATGCTGTGGCATGACCTTAAAAAGGTGGTTCATGCTCGAAAACCCTCCAATGTGTGCTGAATTACAACAATTCTGCCAAGATGAGTGGGCCAAAATTCCTGCACAGCGCTGTAACAGACTCATTGCAAGTTATCGCAAACACTTGATTGTGGTTGTTGCTGCTAAGGGTGGCCCAACCAGTTATTAAGTTTAGGGGGCAAACACATTTTCACACAGAGCCATGTGGGTTTGGGTTTTAAAAAATAAAAAATACATATATTTTTTTTTAAATATAAAAAAAATCTTCATTCAAAAACTGCATGTTGTGTTTACTTGTTTACATAGGTACCTATATTATTTTTGCTTTACACTACAGAAGGGAAATTACAATAATTCTTTCCTAATTTCTACACTTGAAAGAAATATTTTTTATTTGGACCGCAGTAACTGTCAGTAATTTATACAGCACTTTTAAGCTTTTATTTAGATGGAAATGGCAGTAGAGCTTCAGTGAAAACAAGCTTACAAAAATGCGTCTCATTACAAATCTAGTGCAATGCTGTAATCTGCCACAAAAATAAAGCATAACTGGTGGCCGCTGCATTCCCAAACGCGTACTAAACTCACAGCAAATGCAATAAATGAGTTCACTGCAGTCACTGTGAACTGAGCTGTTCTGAGTCATGGAAAACACCGGATCACGAGCTGATCATCTGATCTTTGATTAGTATTTAATATTTATGGATGCCCCGGGGGTAAGCAGATAAACATCAAATTTAAATTTTTGATGGTGAACTATCCCTTTAAGTTTTCGAAGTTAAGAACATGGCTTGGAACAATCAAAGTGCATTAGATAAAAGACTTTAACTTTAAAATGTACAAAATGAATCTTCATTTGTCTTTTTTTATATCATAATAACTATTGTATCATGGACTTCAAAGCTAGATATTATCGCATTGTGAGATTTTGGTATCGTTACATTCTTACTGATCACAGACGTGGAGATGTACCTTTAATTTCAATTTCATGTTTTCACGCCATTTGACTGATTCTGACTCATATATCAAGTGGTGATATATGAGTGTGAGTTGTTTACTTACTTTTTTATTAGTCTTCCCATTAATGCAATTATATTGTTTATTCAGACTATTTTGTGTACGTGAAACACGCATGAACACAAGAGGCGGGATTTATCGTATGAACCAAGGTGATTATAATCAGTCATATCCAGTCATATCGCAATGGAGGCTTTGTCTCTTCTAACGTGACTTTATCTCAGTTTCCTCCACCAAACCTACCTCATGCTTTAGGCAGTCTGTTAAAACTCAATGGGTTCAGGGGAGACAAGAGAGATGTGGACTCCCGCTGTAACTTTACCTGTTGGTGTCGCTGTTGGACAGTTTTACTTTAGAAAAACAAGTCATTTATATACATGTAATATTTTGTAACATTTGCATTGTTTTATTGTGTACTATTTTAATGACATACTGCCTCCCTTGCCTCCTCAGAGGAAATGCCCCTTTTGCAACTTTTTTCTTTTGAAGTCTATTACCAAAGAAACAGCTGTTTGTTTAGTGCTCTTAAACACTTATGTATGCAACAGTTGTGATTCATTTTTCACTACTACTCGTTGATTTCTGTGGTATATGCAAATGGTGACTGGCTGACGTAAATATCCGAAAATGATCCAGTGACATCGGGGTCATTACATGATTGGGTTACCGGGTACTCGTGTGGATCAGGGGAGAAATTTTCTCCATTTCCTGATTTAATGCTAGAATGTAGTGTTTTAATGTCAGTAGCATCAGCGTTCGGAGTCCCTCCCCCAAGAGGAAGACTTCAAAATGAAATGCCTTAATAAACTCCTTTTGTAAAAATAATATTCATTAATAAAATTAATTAACTGCCTGTTCATTAATTGTCATTATGTTTGCATGACATGTTTGCTTTAAAGTGCTGTGGAGTCAAAAAACAGCTGTTTTTCGAGAGATCTTGGACACTTATGCAACAGCTGTGATTTATTTTACACCACTACTCTATGATTTCTATGGTATCTGCACATGGTGACCGGCTGACGTAAATATCTGAAAATGATTCAGTGACATCAGGGCCATTATATGATTGGCTTACCAGGTACTCTTTGGATCACTGGAGAAGTTTTCTAGTGCCATTTCGTCATTTAATGCTAGAATCTAGTGTACTGAAATACAAACACCAAAATTACCTTCATGGAAAAACACTTCACATTCCTTGCACTAAATGTCATGTCAGTGTCACTGACTAAATGTGTTACATATTGTACATATTTTTGTGAAAACTCACAAGTGTTACTGCTTGCCATCAGCTTTAATGAGGAGCAGCATCACTAACAAACATGGTAAGTTTTTTTTTTCTACAATCATTTAGTGTAACCTATGGCAGCCCGTTTCTGCCACTGAATAAAAATTAAAAAAAGGTTATTGCGACTTTTTTATCACACAATTCAGCCATAACTTAAGCCTGGTCCTAGACTGACATGTAAGTCTGAGCTGTTTTGACTGAAAGACACTTGCACTGACTGATCTTAAAATAGATCAGTGCCTTTGTTTTGTCTCAAGATGCACAGTAATGTTTTTTTCTAAGCACGTTTATGAATTTGCAAGTTTATATCACACAATTCTGACTTAACACGCAATTGTGTGTTATAAAGTCACAACTGCGAGATATAAACTGGCAATTTTGAGATACAATGAGATACTATCACTTCTGACTTATTTCTCAGAATTGCAAGATATAAACTTACTTAAATGTCCTATTGAACTATGGCCTAATCCTGGCTTAGTCTAAGTCTTAGCGAGTTTGTGTCTCGCAATTGTAACTTTATAACTCGCAATTGCGAGTTTAGATCTCGCAATTCTGACTTTATAACTCGCAATTGTAAGTTTATATCACGCAATTCTTAGTTAATTTCTCAGAATTTATCCCCTGGTTTCACAGACGAGGCTTATGCCTAGTCCTAGACTAAAATGTAAGTCTGAGCTGTTTCAACTGAAAAAAAAAAAAAAAACTTGCACTCACTGATCTTAAAATATATCCATGCCTTTGTTTTGTACCAAGACGCACACCAGTAATGTTTTTTGCTAAGCAGATTTATAAAAATTACTTAAACGTCCTAATTGAACTATAGCCTAATCCTGGCTTAGTCTAAGCCTTGTATGTGAAACCGGGCCTATATCTCACAATTCTGACTTAACTCGCAATTGCAATATAAACTGGCAATTCTGAGAAACTATGGGGTTATTTTTGTGTCTTTATTATTCAAACAAACATACTGTGTTTGAGAGTAAAACTAATTATTTTGTAATTAAAAAATAAAAGTTTGCAAAAAAAGTCTTCTTAAATCTCAAAAATAAAGAAATTGATAACAAAATTATTTGCAGTGCGTGTAAATTTTTTTACAATCTTTATTTTTCTTTGTGCACTTCAAACGCTTTTCATTGCGAAACCACAAAAGTTGCTCTCTTTTCTGCTGTCTTTTTTTGCGGGTCTAAATTTTTTGTTTGCGAGTTGAAAAGTTTTGCTTGCGAGTAAAGATGAATCTAGTGGGCGGTCTCTATCTACCAGGATGAAAGGCCTTTTTCTATTGGTCACTCTCGATTGAAGTGACCACGCCCACTACGTTTCCCCGCTCAGGCCCGCTGCTGCCGCAGTCAGTCTGACTGAGGAACGAGTGAGTGAGGTTCTATCAGCCATGGCGAACAAAAGGGTGTTTACTGAGGAAGATAACTAATTTAACATCTTAAACTGAGTGACAAGTGAATTTATGTAGTCTCTCTTCTCATGCTCACCCATTTAAATACGTAACATTAGCTAAGCTCGTCTGTAGTTCGGTGATACCGTTGAATAGGTTTAATTAGCCAGTGTAGCTAACGTTAGCTGCCAGAGCCCCCAATAGTAAAGCGTCAGGCCATTATTTTAATATTTTTAGATTAGTTTAGATTAGCGAGCAAGGTCCTGGTAAATTGCTAGGTTGGGTCCTCACAGATGAAAAAAGAAAAGGGTGTTTTGGAGCGTCTGATGCCCATATGTACATAAACACCACTGATCCTGACAAACTTATTCAAAACACGTGAGCATTCATTATAAAACACTCGCTGTATATAACTACGTGAATATACTGAACTGTGTTCAAGCAGAAATATGATGTATTGTGAGTAGTGCATATACAGTGCGTTTGCTTATCAGTAATAACGGACACTTGTACGGCGTGCGTTACTTCATGTTACGACTCAGAGCCAGTATTAACATTAAGTGACATGGCATCTGACGCACTGGAGCCTCAGTGCCAGTGACACTTGTGACATGTGCCGATGGACTGTGTCTCGGTCACTGCTGCCGCAGCTTCCGTGCATCAGATGCCATATGTCACTTATAGGGATGTAACGGTATTGTAAATACCGTCGTACCGCAATAGCAAATTTTTTCGATACTACCGTGGTCGCATGACTCGATAAAACCATAGGTCTTCTAAGAAAAGTTTGCTCAAGCGAATGGAGCGAACGGGAGGTAGCGGGAACTACAATTCCCATCGGCCCAGGTGTGGCCGTCATCCTCTGCGGTCTGTTGCCCGCCCCCCTTGAACGTCAAGTTCATTTTATTTTCGATATATCGCCAGATCACAATAGAAGTCATTTAAGGTTATCTTTCCTATAGAACAGGTCTATATATTGTTCTTTTATTAAACAAACTAAACTGCCTTATGTTATTTATCTTATTTACACGAAAGCATGTCATTTCTGTCTCTACTCTGTCATGCGTTTACAATGTCTCCTCCGTGAAAACACGGACTGGATCGCGGACTCCATTCATAAAAATGGAATTTACTATAGCGCGAAATGCCACGGAATTTGTCGATTATTGGATTAATAAATCAAAAGATGGTCTTTCACTTAATTCAAATCGCGATATGGACTAGTGTCTGTGAAAACTGAAATGGAGAAAGACCGTTTTAATATGAATCCTGCATGTTCCGTTTGCCAGTGTGTATGAATGGAGGAGACACGTTTATTTTTTTACTACACTCATACTGAAGCATGCGTGACGCTCACGCTTATTTTTGGCCTTTGCATTCAATGAACAGATAACTCCAAAGTCTCCAAAGCTGCTGTGAGTGTCACTTTTCGTTTGAGAAAACTATCATATCATACTACGGTATACACACAGAAAACCTGTCAAAATAAAAGTACGGTTTAACATGTAACAGAACAATATTAGTCTTGTATTACTTTTGTACAGTTTAATGTAGGTGTGTATATATTCCTATTTAAATAATTTACATAAAACAATATATATGATAAAAAATAAATATTACAACAAGATTAACCACTTAATTGTAGAACAAAAATACTACAATTATTATTTAAACGTTTTAAACTGAATATAATTTTTCTTCCATGTATTGATTTTAACAGTAAACCTGTTTGTTTGCCAAAAATTAAAAGGGTTTATTTTTCATTTGATTAAAAATAAATTTTATTCTTTCATTTGATTATCAGAAAAATAAAAACACACAAGAATTTCAAAAAAAAAAAAAGCAAAAGATTGTGGAGCCCCATTGTTCAAAATGTTAAAACAGAGTTTTGAACTTATTTTTCCACTGAAATGAATGTTTTCGTTACTACACAAAGTAGGCTAAAGTACTGCAAAAAAAGTAACGTGGTTACATGGTTTAATAATTTTTTGTTATTAAAATTGAAAAATTGAAGTTCCTGTTTAAAAGTTTACAGATAGATGGCTAATTCGTATGCCATGGATATGTTCAGGGTTCATGTAAACTGTTTAATAAACACTTCTGGCACTTTTTTCGAGTCTCTTCATTAGTTTTGTTTTTCCCTGTAAAGGATTCAATAAATACCGTACCGTGTCATTCATACCGAGGTATTACCGTACCGTGAAGTTTTGATACCGTTACATCCCTAGTCACTTAATGTTGATACCGCTACTGTACGACTCCTGCTGGTGGTCATGGTGGTCTTTACCTTGATTACAATCAATATCTATCAAAACTACTAACGTGACTCATATTTTAGTTTAAGTTACCCCGTAACGTTAGCTACACTGGCTAATAATCCTATTCAACGGTATCACCGAACTACAGACGAGCTTAGCTAATGTTACGTATTTAAATGGGTGATCATGAGAAGAGAGACTACATAAATTCACTTGTCACTGAGTTTAAGACGTTAAATTAGTTATCTTCCTCAGTAAACACCCTTTTGTTTGCCATGGCTGATAGAACCTTACTCACTCGTTCCTCAGTCAGACTGACTGCGGCAGCAGCGGGGAAACGTAGTGGGCGTGGTCACTTCAATCAAGAGTGACCAATAGAAAAAGGCCTTTCATCCTGGTAGGTAGAGACCGCCCACTGAGATTCATCTTTACTCGCAAGCAAAACTTTTCAACTCGCAAACAAAAAATTTAGACCCGCAAAAAAAGACAGCAGAAAAGGGCAACTTTTGTGGTTCCGCGATGAAAAGTGTTTGAAGTGCACAAAGAAAAATAAAGATTGTAAAAAAATTTACACGCACTGCAAGTAATTTTGTTATCAATTTCTTTATTTTTGAGATTTAAGAAGACTTTTTTTTGCAAACTTTTATTTTTTAATTACAAAATAATTAGTTTTACTCTCAAACACAGTATGTTTGTTTGAATAATAAAGACACAAAAATAACCCCATAAGAAACCAGCCAGAATTGTGAGTTTACAACTTGCAATTTTAACTTTCTAACTCACAATTGAAAGTTTATATCGCGCAATTCTGACTTTATAACTCGAGTTTATATCTCACAACTCACAATTGCGTTATAAATCACAATTGCGAAATATATACTGGCAATTATGAGACAACTTGCAATTCTGACATTATTTTTATTTTTATTTTTGTGTCTCACAATTTTAACTTTATAACTCGCAATTGCAAGATTTCATCTCACAATTCTGACTTTATAACTCACAACTGTGAGTTTATATCACACAATTCCGACTTCACTTCTCAGAATTGTGACTTAACTCGCATTTGCGTGTTATAAAGTCACAATTGCAAGATATAAACAGGCAATTCTGAGAAACAGATCAGAATTGTGAGTTTGTGTTGCAGTTTTAACTGTACAATTGCAAGTTTATATCTCACAATACTGACTTTAAACTCACAATTGTGAGTTTATATCACGCAATTCTGACTTAACTCGCAATTGTGTGTTATAAAGTCACAATTGCGAGATATAAACTA
Organism: Garra rufa; assembly: GCF_049309525.1. NCBI lineage: Eukaryota > Metazoa > Chordata > Actinopteri > Cypriniformes > Cyprinidae > Garra > Garra rufa. The sequence continues at coordinate 24,524,214 of NC_133372.1, read as the reverse complement.
CAACTCGCAATTTTGACTTTATTTCTCAGAATTGCGAGTTTGTTTCTCACCATTTTAATTTTATAATTCGCAATTGCAAGTTTATTTCTTGCAATTGTGAGTTTATAACACGCAATTGCGAGTTAAGTCAGAATTGTGAGATATAAACTCACAATTCTGAGAAATTAAGTCAGAATTGCATGATTTAAACTCACAATTGCGAGTTGTCTCAGAATTGCCAGTTTATATTAAAGCAGAATTTTGAGATATAAACTTGAGTTATAAAGTCAGAACTGCGAGACATAAACTTGCAATTGCGAATTATAAAGTCAGAACTGCGAGTTGTAAACTCACAATTTATAACACACAATTATGAGTTAAGTCAGAATTGTGAGATATAGGCCTGGTTTCACAGACAGGGCTTAGACTAAGCCAGGATTAGGCCATAGTTCAACAGGACATTTAAGTAAGTTTATATCTCACAATTCTGACTTTATAACTCACAATTGCAAGTTTATATCTTACAGTTCTGACTTTATAATGGAAATTGGAAGTTTATATTATGCAATTCTGAGAAAAAAGGTCAGAATTGTGAGTTTATATCTCACAATTCTAAATAAAAAAAGTCAGAATTGAGAGATAAAAAGTAGCAGCTACTGTACCTAACCTGACATGAGGAAGAAGAAAAAATAATTCATATACAGTAGCATGGGAAATTTAATGTAGGATTAATGAGTTTCATTTTTGAACAATTTCCAGACAGAAATGTCAACGCGATTGTAGAATGACTCAAAAATAAACACAAGAAACACAGACACTCCAGTGTATTCTTAGTTAAGCTTTGGTACAGCGTCTTGAAATTCCTGTAGCGGTCGAATGCACTTTGTATGACTGAGGACTGGTAAGTCAACACACTAGATGAATATCAGAGGTCTGCTACAGCTGTCAGGGCAAGTGGGTCGCGGACTGCCAGAGCCAACAAACAAATCCTCAGATTGCTCAATAGATCTACGACTGAGTAGCACGGCCAGATTTTACAACACTCACTGAGCTACTCTTTTACTTGACCTGAGAACTGCAAAAGAGAATTGTAGGATGAATTTCAGATCAAGAAAGAAAGGAAGGTGAGAGAAAGAAATACAAGGTGGGGCCTTATTCCATCCAGTGACTAATTTCCTTACAGTAGGTGAAGATTCAGGAAAGCAAATGCCAAGAAATGATACATCATGATGCTTCAGTGTAACAGCCAATAAAGTGGCAGAAAAAGTATGCAAATCTATTCGAATTGGTTGGTTTTCAACATTAACTGGTCATTAGATTTTAACTTTTAAACTTTCAGAATAGGACAATCATGTGTTTGTTAAATACCATATTTTTCATTCAATATTGCCCTTTAGAAGCTACATAAGACAAAATAAGTTACAATAATCTTATCATTTTGTTTTAAAAGTTGCCTTAAAGTTGCCTGTGTTGCCTTATTAGTGAATGTTTTCACCCTTTGCAATCTTTGTGATCTCAAAATCATTGTCACTGTTGTAAAGAAGTCAAACATGCAGAAAATGCTGGAAAAACAAAGAATGTGAATGACCTGAAAGAACAGTGAGCAGATCATATGACATTTTGTGACCAATTAATGTAGAAAACCAACCAATTTCAAAGGTTTCACCTACTTTTACTTACCACTGAAGGCAATATTTTACTGCAATCAGGAATAAATCAGTGCTCTCTGTATAAAATACACAAGATTTAGAGATTTAACGTTATGCTTCCTGACAATGACAAATCATCCCAGAGTCTCTCAGGTCCAAACAATGCTGACACATTAATCTATATGAGCGCAGTGGACACAGTCAATACAGTGAATGACCTGACAAGCTCTAGCATGTTGACACATAGTTAAGAAATGGTTAACAAATCCCTATGTAAACTTGAGCTAATCCACCCCAGGAAGTCAATCACAATGAACGCTGCGATACAGTTCTTTTGTTTGTGCAGTTTATACTCCACCCAGAACACTTAACGGAAACTGTTCAGATAGATTGGATTTGGAAGGTGTAGGAAATCTGCAAAAGTAAAAAGCTTAAAGTGATTCAGAAGTTATATCAGCAGCCTGGTTTTTAATCAGGTAATATGTGCAAGGTGGTTTGGGATACAGTGCCATTTTGGGAGGATACGTACTGTACTATATGTGGATACTGCTCTAAATGTGGGAAATTGCCCCATCTGCTGACAAAACAGCAAACCTGAAAGATTCATAATCAAGCGTTCATGGTTTAGTTCAGATATTAAACAAAATAATTCAGCCTCTATTTTGTAGGCCTTAATGTATAGGCATATATACACATTTTATTTTATTTTATTTTAAAGAAATTTAGGACTTTTATTCAGCATAGGACTAAAAGTGGCAAAACACATTTACTATGTTAAAATTTCAAGCAAATGCTGTTCTTTTGTACTTCCTGTTCATCAAAAGATGACCACTGTTTCCACAAAAATGTGTGAAGAAATGTTTCTTGAGCTTCAAATCATTATATTAGAATGTGACACTAAAGTATAGAGTACTGGCTGCTGAAAATTCAGTAATAAATTACATTTTTAAAAAGATATTACCAGAAAACTTTGCCTATCCAAGTTTTGTAATGGCAAACGTCTGTGCTTAATTGTAAATTTCATTCTCTATATGTTTTCATTGGACAGATAGCTGAAATCATTGCCTCCAAGTCTGACACATTTGATGTTTGATAAACATCCTTTTCACACTTGACTTGCGGAATATATTTTTTATAGAAACGTTCCGTAAAAACGTTCAAAAAAAGCTCTTGTCAGCACGAGCTACGGAGTACACATGAGTGATGTACAGGGTAGATGGGTAATTACCTTGTCTAGACAGTCTGGGTCGAAAAGCACTTTTTGAAAACACTGCACACTCCTTCATCCAGCCGCAGTGAATGAACTCTCTTTGCACCACACTGGGACTAAGACTCATTCAAAACCATCATAAACCATTCTCCCTGCAGTTAAGAGAATTTATCAGTAGCCATACAGCCATCTAGAGCAAACCCTTACTATAACCCATGATAAAACTTGGCCATAGTGTAACCACTGCATTGTTTGGTTGTACAGTAACTACATTTCATTATCACGTGATAAAGAAAATCTCTGTTTGAATCCCTATGCAATACTCTTTCTTAAAAGGTGTACAGTTAAAGTTTCAGAACTAAAAACAGAAGAAAGAGAAACAGGTCTCTCTTGTCTTTAGTAAAGCCAGTAGTCCAATCATTAATCACTGTAATGACTCAAAAGATCCACAAATAATCAGCACACTTTTTTCACATCCTACAAGTTTTTAAATATGACCAAATGTTTTTGACAGAGCTGAAAGTACTAGAATTGCACAATATTAAAATTGTAGCGGATGCTGATATGTTGTTAATTATTTTAAAGGGATAGCTCACCCAAAAATGAATATTATCCCAAGCCATCCTAGGCGTGTATGACTTAAATCTTTCAAACAAAAACAATCTGAGTTATTTAAAAAAAATGTCCTGGCTCTTCCAACTTTTATAATGGCAGAGAATGGGTGTTAGAACGTAGGCGTAGCATAAGCTCCAGTGAGAATATGCTAGTCTTGTGAAAACCAAGTTTTGTTTAGAGCAAAGAAAATCAATCTCCTCTTGGCTTATACAGAAATACTCTGACTTTTTTCTTTACAAACACTCATTTTGTACTTAAACTTATAGATTCGCTTCAGAAGGACTTTATTAACGTTCCAGAACCATGTGGAGTACTTTTTATGATGGATGGATGCATTTTATTGGATTTCAAAAATTTTAACAGCCATTCACTGCCATTATAAAGTTTGAAAGAGCCAGGACATTTTTTAATATAACTCTGATTGTTTTCGTCTGAAAGAAGAAAGTCAGTACACAAAAAATATACAGTACACCTATGCTTGAGAGTGAGTAAATCATGGGCTAATTTTCATTTTTAGGTCAACTAGCCCTTTAATATTATTCACTACATTTTCTACTATTAAAAACGCTACAATAAAATCGTCTCGGTTACGTATTGTAACCCTCGTTCCCTGAAGGATGGAACGGAGACGTCTCGTCGAGACTGACGAATTGGGATATCGCCTGGATAGACCAATCTACTTCGTGTGTATACAAACGAGCCAATGAATATTGGCATGCATGATTGCAGCCAGCTGCGGCTGATCATCAAGGTGCATGCATCATCAAGGTTTCGCTGAGGAGCTGGGACAGGCCCAGCCGTACAGCGGTGGTACAGGAGCCGCAGCGACGGGACGAGACATCTCCGTTCCCTCCTTCAGGGAACGAGGGTTACAATACGTAACCGAGACGTTCCCTATCAGTCGGTTCCTTCGACGTCTCGTCGAGACCGACGAATTGGCATCCCTAACAAAGCGCCGTGGCTGCTGCCCCTTCCAGTGTCCTGAGCGGGCCCCCCTGGGTCCCGTTACTGGCTTTGGCCAGGGGCTCGCATCAAGGAGAGCCAGTCACTGTATAACTCAGCACCACCCATTTCAGTGAAACTGGAGCACTGGGAATATGCGGAGCTCACGTCCTTCCGATAGGAGGTTCGAAGCAATACACATATAACTCAATTCAGGTTTATATGGAAGATTGGAGGTGATTGAGCCCTCATATGCTGGTAGAAGTACTACCGGGGAAACACACGGCCTCTAGGGCGCGATGTGGAATTTGTAAGAGATGCAATTAAGTCTCTACCTAGAGCCTAGCCCTCCGTCGGTTCTGAAGGATTCATCGAGTGAGGGCCTGACGCCTGACGTTCCGCTACGTCGGCCGTCAAGCTCAGCGGAGGAGCTCCCAGAGCTACTCTCAGGTTACTCTGGAGCAGTATAGCAAGCCGACCCGAGGCCTCTCCATGTCTACCCGTTTGAGGTGAGAACACAGGAGGAGACTGTGTCTACACGAAGGCTGTAGAACCTCGTGAACGTGTTAGGGGTCGCCCAGCCCGCCGCTCTGCAAATGTCATTTAGCGAGGCGCCACGAGCCAATGCCCAGGAGGTTGCAACACTCCTAGTCGAGTGTGCTCTCAGCCTGAGGGGGCAGGGCACACCCTGAACCTGATAGGCCAGGGTAATGGCATCCACTATCCAGTGGGCCATCCTCTGCTTGGAGACGGCATTCCCCTTCTGCCTGCCTCCATGACACACAAAGAGCTGGTCTGAGGTCCTGAAGCTTTGTGTCCGGTCAACGTAGCATCTTAGTGCTCGGACGGGACAAAGCAAAGCCAGGGCTGGGTCTGCCTCCTCCGGGGGCAGCGCTTGCAGGCTCACCACTTGGTCCCTGAAGGGAGTCGTGGGAACCTTGGGCACATAACCAGGCCGGGGCCTCAGTGTTACCTGGGAATCCGCCGGGCCAAACTCTAGGCACGAATCGTTGACCGAAAATGCGTGCAGGTCTCCTACCCTCTTGATGGAAGCCAATGCAAGCAGGAGCAGAGTTTTCATCGAGAGAAACTTCAGCTCTACTGACTGCAAGGGCTCAAAGGGAGCCTGCTGCAGTGCTGTGAGCACTAGAGACAGGTCCCAAGAGGGCACGGAAGGGGGCCTAGTGGGATTCAACCTCCTGGCGCCCCTAAGAAACCCGATGATCAGGTCGTGCTTCCCTACCGACCTTCCTTCTATGAGGTCGTGGTTTGCGGATATAGCAGCCATGTAGACTTTCAGGGTTGAGGGGGACAGCCTACGCTCCAACCCTTGCTGCAAAAAGGAGAGCACGACTCTGATCGGGCATCTTCGGGGGTTCTCTCCACAATCAACGAACAGGTTCCATTTTAGGGCGTAGGCATGTCTAGTAGACTGCGCTCGCGCCGAAGTGATAGTGTCAACTACCTCTTGGGGTAGGTCACTTAGAACCTCCGCGTCCCATCCAGGGACCAGACATGTAATTTCCAGAGAAGGCTCACTGGGGGAAACGCATATTTGCGGAGGCCCCGCGGCCAGCTGCATGCCAGTGCGTCCGTGCCGAGTGTGCCCTCGGTCAGGGAGAAAAAGAGCTGGCAGTGGGCTGTCTCCGGGGAGGCAAACAGATCTACTTGAGCCTCGCCGAAGCGTCTCCAAATCAGCTGAACCGACTGGGGGTGGAGTCTCCATTCTCCGGGAAGCGCAGCTCGTGAGAGCTCGTCGGCCGCACGGTTGAGCAACCCGGGGATGTGAATGGCACGAAGCGACCTCAGATGCTTCTGACTCCACAAGAGGAGATGACGGGCGAGTTGCGACATGCGACGGGAGCGTAGACCACCTTGCCGGTTGATGTACGCAACGGTCGCAATATTGTCCGTACGGACCAGCACATGTTTGCCACGTAGGTGCCCCTTGAGGCGGAGCAGGGCGAGACGTACTGCAAGCAACTCGAGGCAGTTGATGTGCGAACCGCCCATCGTCGCTCGCTGGCGAGGGGGGAGGACGGGTGAGGCGCAGGGGTGACCTGCGCACTCCCCGCAGTCCCGCTTGGGGACCCAGAGATAGAGAAATTTGCTCTTTTGTCGAGTATTTGGGTATTTTGTCGAGTATTTGGGTACCCGGGCCGAGTATTTTACCCGAAGCGGCGGGCTTCGGGAAAAAACAAACAAAAGATTCTCCGCACGGCCCTCCTCCGGGGGAGGGAGTGGTGCGGTCACCATCTCCCGAAGAGCAGCATCCTCCATCTCGCCCGTCTCAGGGTCTCTTGTTCTTACGTTTCCCACTGGTCTTTGTGGGGGCTTGGACGGGCTGGGCGGCTGCCCGGCGACCGGCTCCACGGCGCCGTTGTTGAAGGCTGCTGCGGTGGCTGCTGTGGAGCGGAGGCGGAAGCCGGGGGCCGCCCTCGGCGACGAGCAAACTGGGGTGCCGCCGGCGGACGGGTGGAGGCAGCAGCTGTACGCCGGGGCAGGATGTGACTGATGGCCTCAGTCTGCTTCTTGGCTGCGGAAAACTGCTGGGCAAAGCTCTCCACAGCGTCGCCGAAGAGGCCGGTCTGGGACACCGGAGCGTCGAGGAACCTGGTCTTGTCGCAGTCCCTCATATCAGCCAGACACAGCCAGAGATGACGTTCCTGGACCACCATGGTGGACATGGCACGACCCAGAGACCGCGCGGTCACCTTCGTCGCACGTAGCGCGAGGTCCGTGGCGATGCGAAGTTCACGAAGAACTTCTGGGTCGTGACCACCCTCGTACAGGTCTTTCAGTGCCTGGGCCTGATGCACCTGTAGCAATGCCATAGCGTGTAGGGCGGAACCAGCGGAGCCGCAGGCCACATAGGCACTGCCGATCAGAGCCGACGAGTGCCTACAGGCCCGGGACGGGAGCGACGGACTGTTGCCCCGCCAAGTGGAAGCGGCGCCCGGACACAGTTGCATCGCAACGGCACGCTCCACCGGCGGGACTGCCGTGTATCCCCGCGCTGGTCCGCCATCGAGGGTGGTTAGGGAGGAAGTCCCACTCGAGCGGTTTCGGGCAGTGAAAGGTGCCGTCCACATTCGGGTGAGTTCTTCATGCACCTCCGGGAAGAATGGCACCGGGGTGGGGCGCTGAGAACCAGCGCGGGCCACCCCGAGATACCAGTCATCCAGCCGGGAGGGGTCGGGACGTGATGGAGGATTCCATTCAAGCCCTACCCTCTCGGCGGCCCGGGCAAGCATAGCCATCATCTCCGGGTCAGTATCGGGCACCGCTGACCGCCCAGTGGACGACAGTGTGCCGTCCTCCTCCTCAGAGAGGTCTGGCTCTCCCCCTGATGCTGCGACCGACATCTGTTCCTTGGGGGGGGGGGGGGGGGGTGGCGAGCCCCGGTGGCGACGGAGCGTCGGTGGAAGGAGGAGCCCCCGCCGATGGAGTGGGCGGGGAGTTCCTCACCGTCACCGTCAGACCGGGCAGCCCCCTGCTTCCAGCGACAACGCCCCCCCGGCGTTTGCCTGGAGGAACGTTCGTTCTGGGCAGAGGGACTGGAACCCCGCCCCTTTGCAGGAAACGGAGTCTGGTCCGCAACTCCGCCATGGTCATTTTCCCACAATGGGGACATGACTCATCCACGAACGCTGCCTCAGCGTGTTGAAGGCCCAGACACGTGAGGCAGTGTGCGTGGCCATCACCCGGCGCCAGGAAACGGCCGCACCCAGAAACGCACGGGGAGAAAGCTCTTTTAGTGCTGAGGCGCACAGGGGAGATGGCCGCAGCAACACAGAAGGTGGATGGTGAAGACCAGCTGTGTGCTTCCACTCGACACGGAAGACCACGCCGCTGAAGCGCCGTGCCGCCAACACAAAAGAGAAGAAAGGAGGTAAGTGTTGCTTCTTGACTCGTCCCACAAAGAATGGTCCAGCTCCGAAGCGAAAGCTTGATGATGCATGCACCTGCTGCGCGTTATATGCTCACGCTGTGATCAGCCGCAGCTGGCTGCAATCATGCATGCCAATATTCATTGGCTCGTTTGTATACACACGAAGTAGATTGGTCTATCCAGGCGATATCCCAATTCGTCGGTCTCTGATAGGGAACGGTAGTTTTAAATGCTACAAATAAATTTAGGCCTCACACAACATAATGTACTGTACATTATGAAAAATGGATATACATATTGAGATCTACTAAAAAATTATGCCGTAGATCAAAGTGCTACTATAGGCTAGATAACAGTACAAGTAATGTAAATGTAAAAACAGGCAGACATAAATATAAAATATTGACTATTATACAGACAGATTTCCATTCAAAGTTTTGGAGTCAGTATGATTTTGTTAAGAAATTAATATTTGTGTTCAGCAAGGATGCATTCAACTGATCAATAATGACAGTAAAGACTTTTTGTGTGTATGAACATCCTGTCAAATAAATTTGTTCTTTTGAACATTCTATTCACCAAGGAATCCAGAATAAAAAGGGTTTTCACTTTTTTAACATTGACTACGTTTTCATGGACACCAGTAATCTAATTAATGACCTTATTCAGAATAAGACAATAATATGATTAAGGTGTTTACATGAGTTGCTTTTAGAATATTCCTTTCATGTTCCCGTTTTACATGTTATAGTACATCGATTAATGACACACATCATTACGTCCACACGCAACGCTATCAGTTCATCTTCGTTACAGACTTTTAAATGTTTTGGTTTTAATTTTACAAAAGCTTGAAGTGGCTCTAACATATGCAACACATTTTTGAGAATGTGTGAGTTAAAATTTGCCGTGGTCGAATTTTGCGAGTGCATGCTGTTCTGCTCCAAAGCGTTTCAGAGCCAGTCAGTTTTAAGGGAAAAAAATAAAAATCACGCAAGCACGGTCACCGAAAGCCAGTTTAGTTTTCATGTTTTCATTTCGAAAAACCCTGTTATCTTTGCCATTTACCTCACATTACGCTTTGGGGGCTTTCTTTTATTTTTTATTAATTAATTGATTGCTCAGTGTTTGCGCACCCTGTAATACATTTTTTTAGTCGGCATATAACACAGCATGTGATGGAGTCATGCCTCGTCTTATTAGTTTTTGTTAATAAATGCTATATAAGCTAGTTTTGTTTTATTGTTGTTGTGGTGTTTAATTAAAAATAACAAATCCATCTTTTAGGAATTTGTTTTAATCTTAAAATTGATAGGTGAAGCATATATATGTAACAAAACCAAGATCATGAATTCGAAAGTAAAAGTGAAAAGCATATGCACGTGCGACCAACTGAGAGCGTTATGCCGCGTTCCAGGAAACCCCTTACCCGTGTTTTCCCAAACTTATACCCGTGAAAGTGCACTGGAAAGGCAGTCAAACCCGTGAATTCCCACCTGTGAACTCATAATAGATCGACGAACTCGAGGTCCCGAGTTCTGGCTTAACATAGCCCAACAATATCAGCCTCTAGGGGTGGGGTGTTTATGCAAGTGGCACACAGTGGAAAAATATAATTTTTTAGACTTTAGGACAATATAACGTTGCAATCAAATTATTAATAATATAAAAATAATAAATGCGCTTAGGCCATTTAGTTGTGGTTTGAAGTCGTGATTTACGAGCTGAAAAACCTGCCTGGAATGCAGCATTAGTGTGTATCCTGTCGCAAAATGTGGCGAAAAGTCCTACACAAGGGGAATAGTGTGATTAATGCTGCGTCCCAGACAACCTGTAACCCGTGTTTTTCCGACCTTCTACCAATGAAAGTGCACTGGAACGGCAGTCAAACCCGTGACTTCCCACTGGTGAACTCGTACTAGATCAATGTTCCCAGTTACGAGTTCTGACGTAACATAGCCGCGAAACAACAAAGTCAGCCCTAATGGGTGCGGTGTTTATGCAAGTGGCACACGGTGGAAAAATAGAGCTTAGGACAATATAACGTTGCAATCAAATAAATAATAATATAAAAATAATAATAATTCATAAATGTGCCCAGGCAGTTTGGCGTGACTTGCCTGGAACGCTACAAAGTCGTGAGTCGTGGTTTGAAGTGGTGATTACCAGTTAAAAAACCTGCCTGGAACGCAGCATTAGGTGTATACATGTCTTCCATAATGCTACTAAAATAGGAATACTCCACCTGTCTTAATTCGATTTGTGTTTACTCCGGTTATGACTTTAGTTGGATTAAATTAATCAAAAATATCAGTTTACATGGCTGCTTCTTAATCAGAATATGGTCTTAATCACGTTAAAATCGGAATATTGTTGTCCATGTAAACGTACTCATTGATAATATTAAGTCATGTTTCTTAAAGGAGAAGTTCACTTCCAGAACAAAAAATTTACAGATAATGTACTCACCCCCTTGTCATCCAAGATATTCATGTCTTTTTTTCTTCAGTCGTAAAGAAATTATGTTTTTTGAGGAAAACATTTCAGGATTTTTCTTCATATAGCGGACTTCAATGGTACTCTGAGTTTGAACTTCCAAAATGCAGTTAAAATGCGGCTTCAAATGATCCCAAATGTGGTTGTAAACGATCCCAGCCGAGGAAGAAGGGTCTTAGCTAGCGAAACGATTGGTTATTATTATTTAAAAAAAAAAATACAATTTATATACTTTTTAATGTCAAACGCTTTTTTTTTTTTGCTTTTTTTCCGTTTCAAGACAGTTAGGGTATGTCGTAAAACTCCCATCTCATGTTCTTCCTCAACTTCAAAATCATCCTACATTGCTGTTTTACCTTTTTTGTTTTAGTGTGTTTGATTTTATTTGCATGTTCACTTTGTGAAGACTGGGTCGGTACTTCTGTAACAATGTAGGATGACTTTGAAATTATTTTTGAAGTTGAGGGAGAAAATACGATGGGACTTTTGACATACTGGACCCTAAGTGTCTTAACCCAGAATACACAGAGTTCAGGGAGAGCAAGACAAGATGAGCTTTTGAGGTTAAAAAGTATTTAAATTGTATATTTTTTTAGGAAAATAACCAATCGTTTCACTAGATAAGACCCTTCTTCCTCGGCTGGGATCGTTTACAACCGCATTTGGGATCGTTTGAAGCCGCATTTAAACTGCAATTTGGAAGTTCAATCTATTATATGGAGGAAAATTCTGAAATGTTTTCCTCAAAAAACAATTTCTTTGCGACTGAAGAAAGAAAGACATGAACATCTTGGATGACAAGGTGGTGAGTACATCTGTGCATTTTTGTTCTGGAAGTGAACTTCTCCTTGCCAATTCGGCATATAATTTTTTTTTCTGAAGGATCAAGTGACACTTAAGACAGAAGTAATGGCTGCTGAAAATTTTGCTTTGCCATCACATGAATAAATTAAGTTTTAAAATATATATAAACAAAAAAAAAATGTTTCAAATTGCAATAATGTTTTGCAATATTACTGTGGTGGAAATCTGACAATTACTTGGTAAGCATTAATAACATACTTCAAAACAATAAAAAATCCCCTGACCCCAAACTTTTGAATGATAGTGTATCTAATCTTAACCGATATTGATAAATAAATAATAAACGCTTATATTAGTGCTGATATGGTGTTGATTCCTTCATGATGATACAAGAATGCTGCACTTGTTGGGGTCCTGTTCACGCTGACTGGGATATCATAATAATATTTGTCTGATACATTATCCCAATTATTAAGGGGACACACTACAGACAAAAACACATTTTTTATGCACCTGTCAAGTTTGAGATTTTGGGCTTTTTTGTTTCATAAAGTGTTTTTTCAGACTAGTGGAAAGAAAACACCCAAAAGACACCGTCAAGTGTTTCTTTTATAGCGCTTTATCTATTTGTGTCAATAGATTTAAATTACAATACATATTTTAAAGGCCGTTTCCTCAAAAAGAGTTTTTTTTTCTCCTACAATGAGCCATAAATATCCACTTCAGTAGCACTCACACAGACCAAACTTTACATTTTTACTCCTGTCTATATTCTGAAGGTTTTCACAGAGGGATTTGGTCATATATACAGTGCCTTGCAAAAGTATTCATACCCCTTCATTTTTGTCACATTTTGTTTGGTTGCAGCATTATGTTAAACTGCTTTAAATTAGTTTTTCCCCCACATCATTTTACACTCCATACACCATAATAATGACAAAGCAAAAAACAGATTTGCAAATTTTACAAATTTATTAAAAATAAAACACTGAATTAAGTACATTGCATAAGTATTCATACCCATAGTTGAAGCACCTTTACAGCCTCAAGTCTTTTTGGGTATGATGTGACAAGCTTTGCACATCTGCATTTGGCCATTATCTGCCATTCTTTGCCTCACCTCTGTCAGCTTGGATGGGGGCTGGCAGACATTTTCTAGAGTCCTAGTTGTTCCAATCGTTTTCCATTATGGATAATGCTTCTGTGAACCTTCAATGCAGCAGATTTTTGATCTCTTCTGAACTCTTCCCTAGATCATTGCCTTAATGCAAGTCTGTCACTGCTCTACAGGCAGTTATCTTGACCTCAGGACTTGATTTTTGCCCTGATATGCATTTATAAAATTATGATATGCAGCTGTTAGACCTTTTCTGAGAGGTGTGTGCCTTTCTAAATCATACTCATTCAAATGAATTTGCCACAGTTTAACTCCACTCGAAGTGTAGTAACATCTAGAAGCAATATGAATGCTCCTGAGCTAAATTTCGAGTGTCCCAGAAAAGGGTATGAATACTTATGCAATGGGATCTTTTCAGTTTTTTATTTTTAATAAATTTGCACAAATGTTAAAAAACTATTTTTTGCTTTGCTATTATGAAGTAGGGAGTGTAGACTGATGTGGGAAAAAAAGGAATTTAAAGTAGTTTAACATAAGGCAGCAACAAAGGGGTATGAATAATTTCGCAAGGCACTGTAATTTGCCTGATTTTATACATTTTATTCCCCCAAAAATGGTAAAAAATACATTGTTTTCAGTCTGTTCTAAGTTTTTTTCTGACAATGTCACAATATGATCAATGTCACTAAATCCCCTCTGTAAAAACATGTAAAATAAAAAATTAAACAAGAATTCTGAAACTGACTTCATCCAATGTTTAGATTTTTGTACTACAAATGTATGCAAATGACCACATATTTCATTTAATAATGCACCATTTACATATTTAACCCTAACATGTAATACAAAAAAAAAATGTAATCAATTAACTGGGTAAGTAAGGTCAGAACTATTAGGTTTTTTTTTACTCTATCCACCTGCAGTGTCTTGCCTTAATAATTCTGATAAACTAATGACCAAATGATTCCCCAGAGTCAACTTCTGATAGCTCAAAGCATCTACACAAGTACACACTAAAAGTTACACACTAAATTCCCTTAGAATGCACAAATGCCTACAACTATAATACTGAGGCATCACAATTTGTACATGCTGACATGAAGATAATACTTCATATTTAGCACAGAGCCCTAAGATGTTCCATTTACTCAATAATTCATTGGACTGATGCTGCACTATGGTGTTAAGTAATAACTGAGGTTTGCAAATCTACTGTAGTATTTTACTATTTTGTATTCTAGTGTCCCACTACTGTACTGTAAGTGAGGTACTGAACAAAAAGAAAAAAGCATCTGTGGTGTCAAATGAGGTGACTAACAATAACAGAATGAAGGGCTCATCACTGGAGTGATTAAAGTCATCGAGACAAAAGAAATGAAGTGAAAATGACAGCCTAGAGATCAATGAGAATAACATTTAAAAGGCGTGTTGCGAGTTAAAAGGAGAACATAAGCACAGAACTGCATGTACAGTCATTTAAAAGAAAGAAGTGCAGACAGCTTGAGCATGAGATTGAGACAAGAAAAATGATGAGGGAGATGGAAAGAAATTATTAAGCAAAAGAGGGAGGGAGAAGGAAAAAGAAAGGGGTGGCTTTAAAGCTGGCTTTTTTCCTCCAGCACTCTAGGGTGGTTTTCAGTGGCGTTTTATTTATAATTGAATGTAATGTGGGGAGATAAAGTCAGCCCAATACGGCCTGCCTCTCCTAAGCACTTCACGCCGCATTACGTTTTATTCATCAAATTAGTTTTACTTGGGTTGGTGTCCCCTGAGCCAGCTTTAAAAGGTTTGGATGAAAGGACTACATTAATTTCTACCACTAATCGGTTACACAAGAGCTGTACTGACAGTTCTCTCCTCCCTGTGTTATAAAGTCCTCCTTACATTCCATTTCCATTCACATAATCCCTCCACACAAAAATTAAGAGAAGAAAAGAGGCTCTGGCCTCCTTCCCCTCTTATACCATTTGTTAAATCCTGCTGCATTGTGGGTATTATCGCCCTGTAAAAACTGCTAATACGGTTAGGAAAAATGACTCATGGTCTCAGATTTTCCTCATTTGTCTGTTTAAGGCTTTAAGCAGCACATTGAGGATGGAGAAAAGTACAGGAATGAATGAGAGTCCAAAGCCATTGGCTAAAATACTTCACGAACATACAAAATACTTTATTGCGAGAATATTATAGGTCACTGATACAAAATTGGAACACCTGGGCACTTCAGTGGCTACTCAAAGTTACAATCATACTGTTTATTTAGGAATTAATTCATTAGAGCTAATAGTTAGACTAACAGTTGACTAAACATGCAATTAGTTGACTAATAATAGTTCACCCAAAAATAAAAATTCTGTCATTAGTTAATCACCCTCATGTCATTCCAAACCTGTAAGACCTTCACAACACAAATTTAAGTATTTTTGATGAAATCTGAGAGCTTTCTGACTCCATGCATAGACAGCAACGCAACTACCACGTTTAAGACCCAAAAAGGTAGCAAGGACATTGATAAAATAGTCCATGTGACATCAGTTCAAGAGAGAAGAGAAGTTTATTTTTGTTTTCTTTGCACAAAAAGTATTCTTGTAACTTCATAAAATTACGGTTGAACCACTAATGTCACATGGACTATTTTATCAATGTCCTCACTACCTTTCTGGGTCTTGAATGTGTTAGTTGCATTACTGTCTATGCAGAAGGCTCATTACTGTCTATGCAGAAGAGTCAGAAGGCTCTTGGATTTCATAAAAAATCTTAATTTCTGTTCTGAAGATGAACGAAGGTCTTACAAGTTTGGGACAACATGAGGATGAGTAATTAATGAGAGAAGATTCATTTTTGAGAAGGCTTTATTTCTTAATCAATTATATACTTGGGGGTGGGGAACTAATCGATATGAGCCTTTAATATATAGACTATTCCACACTCAAGTGCATGCATGAAGCTCGCCACAATGCAGCAGCAAAAGCAATGATGTGTTGGCAAAAATAGCAAGGAGATATGTAAATTATTCATTATCGTCATTGTCGGCTGCAAAGATGAAGCTGACGGTGCTGACTCATCATCTCCACAGTACAGGATGTGCCTTCAGAGAGAAATACACCTTTCAAGCAGATTATATAATTAGAGAGTTTTCGTTTCATTTTAAGGTAGACATTTCAAGCTTTCTATACTGTAGATATATTACTCCTGTCTATGAGACCAGTAGCCTGTAGTCTGAGTTTCAGTTCTCCATGACCGCTCCAGTTCACACTGATAGAGACGGCAGAAAATCCTTTATGTTTTCTTTATTTTACAGAAGTACAACATTTTGTTGATATTGTGAGTGTATACAAATAAATAAAATAATAACGTAAATTATGTCTCTTACTGAAATATGTAGTAGAAAACCCATGAAAAATTAAAAAAAAATTGATACATATTTTGGACTATAGGGGGCGCCAGTATTTTGATAATGTGAAATGGTTGCACTCTGTGAGCTACTGCCACTACCTGTTGCTATTTTTACCACAACACAACATAAAAATGACCACAGCTACTGAAAGAGTTTACAGGTGGCTATGTATATAAGCATATTCTTAAACCAAATGCTGTACTGTCGATTTTTTCCCACAAGGAGGCTCCCAGATTTTGAGTGAAATCTGTGCTGAGCAACTCCTTCAATAGCTGCGACTAATATAAATTTAGTCGAACAAAGCCTCTTTTTATTGACTAATGTTTAGTTGAGTATTAAGTGGGCAGCCCTAGAATTCATTATAATGTGCAAGCAGCTCCATACGTATAGCTTTTCTATCATTGTAAACTTGCTTGATAGCTCACCTGGTGCACCACTGAACTTTTGATGCAGAGCACTGATTTATGAGTCCCGTGAAACATGAATCACAAGCTAAATGGCATGGTTACTATCGGTTTAGGGTAGGGCTTAGTGTAGGTGGTACAATATTTTTGAACATGATACATTTTAACTTTTTGGGCCACACATTGGACATTACATTTCTGAAACATTTTCAAACAAATGCACTGTAGTTCAAAAGTTTGGGGTTGTTAAAACTGTTTTAATGGTAAGTCCCTTACTTTCACCAATGTTGCATTTATTTGATCAAAAATACAGCGAACAGTAATATTGTGCAACATTATTACATATTAAAACATCTGTTTTTTATTTTAATGTATTTTAAAATGTAATTTATTCCTGTCATGGCATTACTCCAGTCTTTAGTGTCACATGAAATCATTCAAGAATTTTGTTCTCAAGAAACATTTTTCTTTTTATCAATAGACCAATTCAGTGTTCGCAAACAGTGATGGCGTTTTTGTGGGCAGGGCTTATCTGGTTGCAGACAATGATGGTTTTCAAGTAGCAGTCTATAGAGCCATGGAATAAAAGAATAAAAAAAGGTAAATTTGAATTTATATTTAAAAATTTGACTTTATTCTTGAAATTCTGAGATTAAGTCTCACAAAAAAAGAAAAACAACTCGTCATTCTCACTTTTCCCCTCGGCTCTGGCTTTTTTCCCCTGATAATTGATAAACTCACTATTGTTGAGTTAAAGTGAGTTATAAAGTCACAACTTGGAGATATAACCTTGCATTTGCGAGAAAAAAAGGCAGAATTGTGGGATAAAACAAATAAATGTTATGCAAAATGTTAATAGTAATAGGTTTAAAATAATATGAACAGCATATGTGAATATTATATAAACATATTGTTTATTCTTTAAAGGTAGAGTAATCATAGCCGTTTTGATCCATAGTCTGTCCATTTAACTTCAAATGGACTTTTTGTTGACAGTATTCTTTTAAAAAATTGCATTCCGATTTTGGCATCAAAAGGCACAAAATAGTTTTTTCTCTAATTCCATGGATTTTACCTGTTTCACCCCATTTTTTACCAGTGTTTTTCTGCCACCGTGCAGCATTAAGGGATGTAAATGTAACTGTAATGTCTACTATGAATTGGTCTATACAGTACTTCTTAAAATGTTGCTTAAAATTAAATTTATGCTACTTTTTTTTCAAACTTTTTTGAATACAAAGTTCAAAAGAACAGCATTTTTATCTATAACAATGTAAATGTTAAGTCAATAAATCATTTGTGAATTAAAGTATTAATTAAATCCTTTGAATGATAGTGTATCTTCTACTCATATACCTTTCTATTCATATGTCTTTGCTATTTTCAACCAGGTGTCCAGCTATTATCAAGACCACCAAGCAGTTTACGGTAACACTGGCTTCACCCTGTGTTTACATACGGTTATCACAAACACAATGCCATTACTGAAGTATAACATAAGTCTATCTCTCATTCTCGACAAGCCCTGCCAGACTGTCATCTATGTAGAGAGCACCTCTCTACATGCTGTATCTCTCCCTAGACTTTCCTCTTATCATGCAATTAGGCATGACATGCAAAAAGTGGGAAGGAACTGTAACTGATTTGCAGAACTGGCATTAAGCCAGTGTGGGACATATTTCTAAGAAAAATAGGTTCAGAGAGTTCTTGAATGTACAAAGCTTCATTACACATGGCAACAGGTGGCACAAAAACAATCAGTATAGCGTAGAGAATTTTTTGTGCTCGTGATTTCGGTTCTCATGTTTACAGCTGAGCAAACACTATAAATATCAGTTTGGTGGTTAAAAGATGAGGAACTGCTGGCAAATGATGAACGTTCAAGGCTTTTTGTTGCACTAGTGAGATGTGGCATTTTCAGCAATTAATGAAGTGATGCTGATGAGAAAATGTGTGTTACTCACGTCAGGAGGGAACGTGGTGGAAAACAGAAGGTGCCATGGCAGATGCGGTCGATAAAGTTGAGTGGAATCTTCTGAATCTGCTCACAATTAAGCATGACAAAGTCATATTTGAAGATAAGGAGGGTGTTCTCGGTGATGAGCACCAAACGCTCTTTCTCATTGTTCCAATGATCAACCCTACACATAAACAGCAAAATGGAGAGAGTATTAAAATACTGGTATTAGTTGTAAAGATACACAATAAAAAAAATATTCTGGTCAATGTCAGAACCATAGGCATGTACATAGTGCAGCCAAATCAATCAATCAAAAATATCACCTGGTAGTTGAAGAGTTTCAATCATTCAAGCACCATATTTAACTTTATAAGCAGCTGTCAGTTGTTAGTTTGTTGTGAAATAATTCTGCTACTGTTTTTGACTACTTTGACAAGACAAAAATCTCAATGGTACAATAGTATGTTTATGGCCTGGCAGGAACTCCAGAATGGCTTATATCATTTACAGCATCTTTAAATAACATGAGTTTAATTCTCTGGAACATGTTAGCAAGGGTCCCCTACTGGGCCCGAATGCAGACCTCTGCTGTGTTGCATACAGTATATCAATGTAACTACTCCAGAACTGGCCTACATTCCCACAAATCTGTCGCTCACAATTCTTTCACAGCTCTGATCAAGCACAGGGGGATTCTAAAACAAGTTGTTGGACGTATGTTAATTCACAGTTTGACAGATTAGTTTGGCAAATGTAGACAGTCTTGCCACAGTATTGTTTCTATTCCAGTTATTCTAAATGGCAACTTAGAGCAGGCTTTTTCACGCTTTTTCTTGTCAATTATGTTGATTCCCTGGCTGGTTTTGTATTTTCAAGACCTATTACGCTGTTTAAAATAATAAAGCCTGAATAAAGTTGTTATTTTTGTTTTCTTTGAGCACAAAAAGTATTCCTGTGCTTCATAAAATTAAAGTTGAACCACTGATGTCACGACTATTTTAACAATTTCCTAACTACCTTTCTGGGTCTTAAACTTGGTGTTTATGCAGGATCAGAAAGCTCTTGGATTTCATCAAAAATATCTTTTGTGTTTTGAAAATTAACAAAAGTCTTAAGGGTTTGGAACGACGTGAGGGTGAGAAATTAATGGCAGAAATTTACTTACAGGCCAAGTAAGAAGAGATAAACTTTTTTTTTTCTTTTTATAAAAATATACACAAATCAAGATTAAATATATATTTTTGTAAATATAAGGGCCATTCTACAGAATTGGTGCAAAGTCAGGGTTAGAAAAATCTTGAAAAAATGTATTTTTCCACAAATCTTGGAAAATGTATGTAAATTGTATAATATTCAAGGTACACATTTCCAGTAATTGTGCGATTAATTCTCATATTGCATTTTCAGAAAGCTTTGAAATATTTGTCCTCTCCCCAAATTTGTCTCTATCGAAACACAGTAATATATAATTTAAAAAGAAGGGTTACATTGACTTTTAAAGATTTTGCTTACATCTACCTTGTAAATATTTTTTTTGCTATTTTAGTAAAAAGTTTTCAGATGTAAATCAATAAAAATGACAATTTTAACAATATTTCAAGTGTGATTTATGAGAGTTGCTGTATTTTGAATCCATTTTTTCTCTGTAAAAGGCAAAAAGTTGACTATACTGATTTCAAAGGTAAAACTAGTTGATAATTCAATATACTTTTTTTTTTTTTAAATCCCATGTTTTAGTGACAGTCATTTGGTCATTACATTTTAGAATTTTTACTCTCATACTAAAACACTACAAAAACATCCCAAAATACACAAAAAAAAATTGCATAATTGTACTAAAATTAACTGTGGTACACACATAAAAACTAAATTTTATGGAATAACACCTAAAATTGTAGAAAAATGGTGTTCGGTAGGGGCCATCTACTCACCATGTAGCTATGAGAGAGGGTGACACATAAATATTTCCTGATCATAAATGTAGGGGTATAATTCAAATTAGTCTCACCCAATTTTTTTTTACATACATTTTTCATAATTTACAAAGAAAATATAATTTTTTTTTTTAAGTTCACTTTTTTTTACTTTTTTTTTTTTTAAACAGCAATGGAATAAAATGCAAAAATTATATCAATATCATTTTCATAAGTTGAGGTTAGTGTTCGGAACATCCACCTCTCAATTGAAAGTACCCAATAAATTATGATTTTATATATATTAAGCTGACTGATATTTTGAATATTATTGTGGAATTATAATAGAAGGGCGTTTGTAAACGTCTAAGATTTAAATACTTAAATGCTTTTTAAACGTTTTTTTTTTTTTTTTTTTTTTGGTTTTGGGAAAGCAGTTTGCACCAATTCTTTAGAATGGCCCATATACAAGATTTCGACAGGCCCCCCTAGCATGGGCCAGATCGCAGTTTTAAAACTCCAGGCTTATGGAATCTTTTGAAGCATTAAATAATTTATGCACAGTGCATTTCATACATTACATTTCAAGTTCTTCTGCAAAAAGCATGTGGGTCTCAATTATGTAGGCCTACGTATTCTAAAAGCTTCAAAATGTCAACAATTGCCTTCGGCACGCTTGTTAAAATATGCATGCCTACATCTTTACACCCCAGACATTATGTTCACGTAAAGATATGCATTCAGAAAAAAAAAAAAAAACTGATGGATAAGCCACTTTTTAAGAGTTAAGTTTTGTTTTTCAGAATACCAAAGCTCATCGTTTGTCAGTGCTTTCACCTCTACTGGCCAGGTATGCAGAGATTCTGCACGTTTCTCTTACTCATATCAAATTTGGAGAGTGACAGAAACAGCACATGGGAATCTTAGTACAACACAAGGCCTTTAAGCATTCTGGTGTTTAATTTAGGTACTTTTTATGTGTTGAGAAACTTATGAGTAGGCAAATGGAATATTTTCACCTTGACTGGGTATGTGGGCCTGCGGACATGAAGTAGGTGTGAAAGACCACGAAAACACCAAACAGATGCACACACACTAACAGGCCCTGTGGCTCTCATTGGCGCCGTAGGGCCTTTGGATGTTATACCACAAATGTGAGTTGCCCTTAGCATCACAAGACCTGTTAAATTCTACAGTTTTACTTTACTTCTAGATTACTAGATTTTCAAAGAGTTGGATGACTGTTTACATACAAGGGTCTGTGGTTAAACACATTATTTTGTATCTTTTTTGAATAAAAATGCACTGAAAATGTATTGGTTCATATATTATGAACATGTAAAAGTGAATTTACATCTGTTTTAATTCAAACATTTACATGGTAATGTAGATTTTTGAAGAGCATATTCTATTCTTTAAATTATGCACATAATATGAGGACAAACACAGGTCAAGATAATGCATTTAATGTTACATGAATGTTTGATAATGAACAAATGTGCCATATGAGACTATTTTTAAAGCTACTTTAATGCAACTAAACTATATATTACGCCTTTCAGGTGTCTTTGTTTTGACAGCAAAAAGCTATTTCCTACAACATCTTACATAAGAAATTTATAGCAGTCAAAATGAATGTATGCATGAACTTCATCTTTTGTTTCAAGCCTAATCTCAAACCACAGAACTGCTCAAGCATTGCTGAAAAAGAAAATGTCTGTTCCAAACACACGTGTGAGTACCAGTCCGGAACAAGGGAAATATAATATATATTATTAATTATCATATAGCAAGGCCTTTAAACCTTCTACCGTTTCCTGTAAGCCTGCTCAGAGACAAATAGAAGTTGACATCTGCCAGCACATTTAGTGAAATGTCTTCTAGAAGTTCCTTCTGCTGCCTGTTTATTTTGTTTCCTGGTCATTTTACTTATTTACAGAACAGAGAGTGAGATAATGGATTGCGTCCTGGAGTAAGCGGTATGTGACAAAAGACCTGAATGAGATTTGCTTAATTCATGTGAAAATTGCACATTTGCAGAACAGTCTATGCATAGTTCTTTTAAAAGTACTCTTAACTATGTATTCTGAACTACGAAAAAAAAGGAACACTTACTCAGCCATGAGCCAGACACTCTGGATAGCACCATCTTCTGTGGGATTCACCAAAGCTTTAACATCCTCAATACCTTGGTCCAGTGTTCCAGGCTAAAATGTCAAAACACAATACTTCATCTTTATCAAGACATTAAAATCAATGGCATCTGTACATTAGGTGCTGTAGTGCAAAATTCTGGATCATCTATTTATTTTATGGAATACTAAAAAATTTCCACAAAAGATAGGTATTGCTACATAACATAAATATTGTTTTGTGAACCTAGTCAATGAGGAGCAAATGTGATGTTTTGCAATCTATGTTGATTCATGTTTTATTACGGGTACTGTTACTTTACATTTTTATTTGCAAACTCTTTTGGGTTTGAGGTTTAGTTGTTGAGGCTTCAAGCTACTTCTACTGCACACAGTAGCCTGGCCTTTTTTTTTCATTTTATTTACAGATATGACATAAACACGCACGGACGAATGATGAAAGTATGCAGTTTTCTAGGCAATCCCTCCTGACAATTCTAAAATATAAATATAGCTGCAAGCAGGGGTTCAAGCATTTTAAGGTATTTAAAAAAGACATATGAAAAAAGACATTCCATATTTTTAGTAAGCCTGAATGATTTTAAAAAGCATTTTTGCCAAATACAGGTAATTTGCCATTGAAATATGATGTTTTTTAACGTTTATGACTGTTATAGCGCCAGCTGTGGCGCAATCTCACTAAAACTTTGCATGTTTGTTTAGAGTCACTTGTCAAGTGTTTAGGCTTTGTAAGCTTTTGGGTATATTTGGACAGGCCCCTTTTCGAAACGACCCCGTTATACCTTCCCAAAGGGTAAATGTAAAAATTATTATTTTTTATTGTTATTGACCTACAGAGTCCAGAGAATTGCATTGCAGTGTAAAACTTAAGACTAGTTCAGAAAAGTAGGCAACGTTGTGCAATATACAATTGTTTACTCCCTTGCAAAGGTGCGATATCGCCCCTCCAGTGGCAAATTTCTTTCTAATTTCTCACAGACCTTTAGGGCCATTAGTCAAATAGGCCCACTGAGTTTCGTTCTGATTGATCTCGGTTAACCTTGTCTAATAGGTGCTCAAATTCATTGGAATATGGCGGCCATGTTTTCTTATAGCACCACCAAGTGGATAAGCTCTGTGACTTTTTTCATGTGGCCTCAGATTCAGCTCTTACATACACATTGTGAGTTTGGTGAAGATATCTCATTCCAGTCAATACTTGTAGCTGTTTAAGTAAAGACAGCCTGTCCCTTTTGAAAGTTTTGCCATCTTATTGTGATGGAGGGTTGAAAGATTATTATTATTATTATTATTATTTTATAATTATTGATATTCACTGATTCCAATCAGGCAAAAAACCTAAAAGTAGTTTGGTAGTTTGTTATAGTAGTTTTCAAAAAAGATTTAAAAATGCTAAATACCCCAAAAAATCCAACAACATAACAGACAAACGGTTTAGGAGAAATAAGTGATTTTCGCACTTTTAATCACTGTAGCGTCCCCCATTAGGCCAAATGGGGCAAGCCTTGGTGATGTTGTAGATGGTGTGAATACTACCATCCCTCCAAGTTTCAAGTCTCAAGTCTCAAGTTGTTGATCCTTGGCCATTCTAACAATTACAACAGGGTTTCAGCGCAACACGCTTGAACCCCTAAATAATTAGCAAACGCAAACGCATGGTTTGGTTTTTACAATGTACTCACTCAGTATCTATTTTTCTGTTGAATTCTAAAATGGAGAATGTCACACCTCTTTCTTTCAGTGTTTGTGTCACCATTTGAGTCTCCATTGTCCTGTCATCACAAACTCTTGCACTACACATCTTGGACTTCATCCCCCACAAGCCACTGCACCAATCACTGCTCACACCTGCTCCTTGTGACCCACTGCACTGATTGCTGCACACATCTGTTCCTCATCACACTGACTGCATTTAAGCTTCTCACACACACAGCCACTTTGCGAAGTCTTATCGTTCCTCATGGTCGTAAATCTGAGCGTTTCTTCCCGTGTTTGTTTTCCCGTGTTTTTGATTCCTGGACTCCCTCTCGTGTAATTCTCGCTGCCCGCCCTGACCATTCTGCCTGTGTTTGACTACGATTTCTGCCTGCCCCTGTGTGTTTGTCTGTTCTAAATAAATTGCTGCAAATGGATCCGCTCGTCTCCGACCGTCCTTGTGACAGAAGACTTCGCCACTACAAGGATCCAGCAGCTAGTATGGTGTCATCCGGTTCCAGCACGAACTCTACGGTACAAATCATGCGTCTCAAACAAGGTGAGCGGTCTGTTGAGGAGTATGCAATGGACTTTATCGAATTGGCTAATCAGTCTACTATGGATGAGGCATGCCTGATGATTTTCTTCCATGGAGGACTCTTAGAGCCATTGGCTTCCCTCATGCCCATGTTTGAACCTGGCTGGACTTTGCAATATTACATGGACATTGCTCTGCAACTAAGTGGCTCTCCTTTTACTGTGGGAATCAAAGAAGAGGACAACAATGTTCCCACAGTAAACTCCAGCTCAGAGCCACTACGCAAGATGGCTGCCACGCCAGAGTCTGCAAGCAAGATGGCTGCCACGCCAGAGTCTGCAAGCAAGATGGCTGCCACGTCAGAGTCTGCAAGCAAGATGGCTGCCACGCCAGAATCTGCAAGCAAGATGGCTGCCACGCTAAAGTCTGCAAGCAAGATGGCTGCCACGCATGAGTCTGTAAGCAAGATGGCTGTCACACCAGAGTCTGCATGCAAGACGGCTTCCGTTCCTGAGTTCCCGGCCAAGATGGCCGCCGTTCCTAAGTTCCCGGCCAAGATGGCCACCAACCCTGAATCTGCACCCAAGATGGCTACTGCCAAGTCAGAATCTCCGCTGGTTCCGTCCAGCCTCTCAGAGCCTACGCTGGCTCCGCCCAGCCTTCCAGAGCCTCCGCCGGTTCCGCCCAGCCTTCCAGAGCCTCCGCTGGTACCGCCCAGCCTTCCAGAACCTCCGCTGGTTCCGCCCAGCCTTCCAGAGCCTCCGCTGGTTCCGCCCAGCCTTCCAGAGCCTCCGCTGGTACCGCCCAGCCTTCCAGAGCCTCCGCTGGTTCCGCCCAGCCTTCCAGAGCCTCCGCTGGTTCAGCCCAGCCTTCCAGAGCCTCTGCTGGTTCAGCCCAGCCTTCCAGAGCCTCTGCTGGTTACGCCCAGCCTTCCAGAGCCTCCGCTGGTTCCGTCCAGCCGTCCTGAGATTCCTGTCTGCCCGGTTCAGGCCACGGAGGCCATTTATGGACTGTATATTTTCCCCATTCGAGCTACGGAGGCCATGTATGGACTGTTGAGTTTCCCACCCACCCTCCCTACTGCTCCAGTCTCACCACCTCTGTCTCCTGACAGTCCCTCGGCTCACCTTCAACCCACCTTCGGTGCAGAGGACTTGCCGTGGGTCTGCCAGTCTCCATCGGTGCCCTGGCTGGAGGATCCCTCACCATCGCCTCCAGCCTCAGAGTCCTGGACTCCGCCTCGGCCCTCCGACCCTGCGGCTCCACCCCGGCTCTCTGCTCCCTCGTCTCCGCTGTCGGCCGTCGGTCCACCAGCTCCACCGGGCTCCATCGTCCCTCCGGCTCCGCCCTGGTCGGTCGTCGCCCCACCTTCGCCTCTGGACTCTACTCCTCCGGCTACGCCTCGTCACTCCGTCCTACCGGCTCTGTGGACCTCCTCCCTCCCGCGGGCACAGCCTCGGTCCTCTGTCGCTCCGGCTCCGCCGTGTACCTCCGGACCTCCATCTCCGCCTTGGTCGCCAGAGCCTTGGGTTCCGCCTTGGCCCTACGGATCCTCGGTGTCGCCCATGACCTTCGACTCTCCGGTTCCGCCTCGAGCTCCACCGGCTCCACCTCCGTCGGTCGGCCCCATGGAGGAGCCAACCCTGCCTCCACCATGGCTTCTCCCTCCGTCGGCTCCGCCTCAGTCTCCTGGTTCTCCACCTGCACATGGACCGGGGCCTCCATCCATGCCTCTGTGCCATGCCCACTCCATCACTCTCCTGAACAGGTATTTGAAGCGTCTGGAAGCCGCTCTTAGGTGGGGGGCTCTGTCACCATTTGAGTCTCTATTGTCCTGTCATCACAAACTCTTGCACTACACATCTTGGACTTCATCCCCCACAAGCCACTGCACCAATCACTGCTCACACCTGCTCCTCGTGACCCACTGCACTGATTGCTGCACACATCTGTTCCTCATCACACTGACTGCATTTAAGCTTCTCACACACACAGCCACTTTGCGAAGTCTTATCGTTCCTCATGGTCGTAATTCTGAGCGTTTCTTCCCGTGTTTGTTTTCCCGTGTTTTTGATTCCTGGACTCCCTCTCGTGTGATTCTCGCTGCCCGCCCTGACCATTCTGCCTGTGTTTGACTACGATTTCTGCCTGCCCATGTGTGTTTGTCTGTTCTAAATAAATTGCTGCAAATGGATCCGCTCGTCTCCGACCGTCCTTGTGACAGTTTGTATAGTCAAAATTCCTTTCAAAAAGGTGTGTTTGACAATGACCAAATATTAGCAAGTCATAATGTTTCTGTGAACGTAAACATGGTCAAAGTGGTCCACATGAAAAAAAGATCTGAAAAGGATTCAAACCAAAATGGTAAGTCTATGTGCCTTCCAATTTAAATTAATACCATAAATTAATTATAATGTTCCTACAAATTACAGATTGTCATGCATATTTTTATTGGTTAGTTTGACTGAAATGATTCTACCTATTAATTGGTTATAGTGTTGTGCCACACAAGAAATGACAGAACAAGAGATGTCACTGATTACAGTACAACATTGTGTTGGGTCATAAAAATGCAATTGTATTGCAACTGTGAACAATGGTTGCAAAATTCAAGTGTGAACTAATAGTTTTAAGGCAAAAGGGATGCCATTTCACCATTTTCACAAAGCAAAATTTGGTCTCTGAGCTGGCCAACAAACACTCTTTGTTAATCAAATGACCTCTGGTAAACTGAGGAAATAGAAAACAGGAAAACACCCTTCTGTGATCTCTTCAGTTTGACTTAATATTGGCAGACCACAGGTAGCGGTCAAGTAAAGAGTATTATGACTCTCATTGTTTGCTTTATAGATGATTAAGGATATTCATATTTACAAAAGGTGTTGTCAGCAGCACTATATTGTACCGCAGAGCAACCATGGTTTGTTTGCACAAACATAGTAAAGAAATGTAGATTATGTGTCAGAAATGATTACTAACACAGTGGAACACTAATTTGTGCTCAACCCAGAAAACTCAGACTTCAAATAGTAAAGACATTACCCTGAGGACAAAGAATCTCTTCAATTTAAACTGTTGCACAGATGATGTCCATTTAGCTTTGGCCGCTGAAGTATGTGTAGAGGGGGTGGTTTCTGCCTTGACCTCTATAGAAGGTGTGCTGGGTTTCTCTGTTTCGTTTTCACTAGGAGATTCTTGAGGATGGATTTCTGGTTCTGGAGACTTTTCGGTTTGCTGCTCCAAGTCCACAGACTTGAATGTCTCTTCGTCTTTCTCTGACATAGTGACCTGAAAGATTAGATTGTTTGCAAAGCTATCAGTGAAATTATGCTGTTATTAAAACACCCAGAAAGCATAAACAATAAATATTTGAAGAAAGGGTTAAAAAATGAAGCCTAAAAACCTGCACGAGTAAGAGTAGTCCGATTCCCAAACAATGTAACCGGTTCTTTTAAATGAATAAACGTGCTAGACAATATATCCGAACAAATGATTCTTATGATCCGATTCTTTTAAATGAATCAA
This sequence comes from Garra rufa, assembly GCF_049309525.1. Taxonomy (NCBI): domain Eukaryota; kingdom Metazoa; phylum Chordata; class Actinopteri; order Cypriniformes; family Cyprinidae; genus Garra; species Garra rufa. Next base: position 24,495,928 of record NC_133372.1, on the reverse strand, counting down.
AACATGAATCAGTTGGTGAGGTTTGACTCACTTAATGATCATCACCATCATTCCCATGTCTAAAACTAAATAAACCAAGCACTGTGTGATGCTGTCATGCTGTGAAAGTAATTCAAATGTTCAAATGTTCAATCTTTTGCAAGAATTGTAGGCTATTACATTTAATTCAGATTTGTTATGTTCTGCTGCAAAGATCTTATCGTTTGGCAACAGGCTGCAGATTACAATAAATGCCATAGAAATTTTTTTTCGTCCTCAAAAGTACAAAAGAAATTTTAGTATCTATATGTCAAGAGGACTCGCAATCAAACCCAGTAATTCTAACTATAGCCTATACTTACAGTTCCCATTTATAACCTCAACAATAAAATTGTTACACAGCTTAGTTGATAAAATAGTTAAATGTATTATGAAATGCGGGCAGGAAATGTATATCTTACCGCTGGTTGCAAGAATTAAATCAACGTGCTATGTTTTTTACTAGACGGTTTAACTCCGAGTCAGGTGCACCAGAACTACCTATTTCCTACTTCCGTGGTATCTGTGATGAAGACATGGGCGTTGAATAGAAAACGAAACCGACCACAGAAGTGTATGTAGGCTATAGGAAATTCATTGTTTCAACCACAAGTAACACGATTTTTATGTAGAACAAATTAGTTCGTTAATCTCTTAATCTCAATATCTAATTCTGGTCAACTCAAATAACCAATCAGACTGTGGGAACACAGCCCTTTTAATTTCCCATCTTTAACATCAATAATTCGCCCAAGCCACCCACATTTCTGCCGCTACACAATGAGACATAACTGGCAACTGCATTTTTCTCGACAGCATTTAGGATTTCACACTTACGCTTAATCTTCTGGCAAGGATGGACATGGGAACAATTTGTCCCGCATGCTTTTCACACATAGGCTATACTGGCCACATATAGGCTACATTGTGCTGTTTACTCCTGTTTTACGCTTGTGTTCCACCTTAGACGCGTCCTCCCAAAAATACTAATTCAAGCAGCCGATCGAAGCCCTCAAATATTCAGACAAACAATTATTTGAGTGGGATGTTTGGGGTTTGCTTTCTCGAGCATTAGAGCCGTCTAAAAAGCATCAAAAGCTTCACCATTCAGGTGTCATTTTCCATTCCTGCTAATCGCTTTTGACGCGACACGCTTCGTGGCCACACGCCGCTCTTTAACTGGCCTGTTAGAGAAAGCTATTCAACCTGCTCGATGAGAATTTATTAAAAAAGAAAGAAAGAGAAATCTGCGCAGTAACAATCCCTTTCAAACGCATATTAACTGCGTGGATGCGAGAGAGACACTTCGTAATGTTTGTTTCACACCCCCGCTTGATACAATAAAACTCTATTTTCAGATGCATATCTGAGTAAATACACTCAGCAGCCGCCACAGAACAGCTTTTGCGTTCAGCTCAAGTCCAAATTGCTTTGTCACGAACTCTTATTAGCTTGCTAACTAAATATTGTGTCAGTACAACTCTAAAGTAGAACCCGACTCTGGCTTTCTAGGAAGAAAGCTGACGGAGCATTCTTACAATATTGTCTGTGCACAGATCAAGCTGCATGCTGTATTTCTGTAACAGTTCTCATGGGCCACTGAAAAGTAGGACACTCATATCTTCTTCTGCTTTGTCATATCATGTTATTTATTTGAACCCTGATGTTTAGGAACGCAACGCCTGTATTTCCTTATTGTGTCTGTCTACAGTTCTCCATATGCAATATCTCACCATGTAAGATTCAGTGACCTATAAAGCGAATAAATTTCCCTGGGAGCTAGGAATAACTTTATTAACCATGGAGAAATATTATAAATTATGCTTATTTGGTCAAGTAAAAGACAGCGGTTTAAACAGAATGCAAAAGGGAACTTGAGGAATCGTGACATCTCATTCTGGACTGTCAAACATCGTAAATTCAGCATAATTGAAATGAACAGGCTCAGTGCAGCTGAATAATAATCTCTAACAAAAACACTGGACCATGTTTTACCATCTGCTCATCGCAGTTGTTAATTTTCCTACAGTATCTCAGCATCATTATTTAAGCTGTACGTTTCCCTTCTGCTGTGCTGGAAATCGTTAATTTGTTATTCCTTGACAAACATTTCCTGTAAATCTGTAAATTATGCTATTTATTACTTTATTTCAATTAGCTCAGGTTTTGTATTTCTTTAAAAATAAATAAAAAAGATCAAACTAAAAAAAACAACAGTTTGAAAAAAAAAAATAGCTTCAAGCAACCCGGTGATTATGGGGTTGAAGCGCTTTAAGACATTAAGCACATATTATTTAGCAACCATGTAACTACCTCAAGTAAATTTGATCAAATCCTGGTAATTTAACACAGAAATATGATTTTTTAAAACCTTCATAGTGTCAGCTGTGGTCCGATCTCCCTAAAACATTGCATGCTTGTTTAGAATCACCTGTCGCATATGCTCACCAGGTTTTGTGAAGTTCTGAGTTTTCGTTTAGGCTTTAAAGGCTTTTGGGTATATAGACTGCTTTTCTAAACGACCCTGTTATAGCTTCCCAAATGGTAAATTTCTACATTTTTTTTTTGATAATTATTGACCAAGAGAGTCCAGAGAATTGTTCTGCAGTATTTTTTTCAGATTGAAGGAAAAACCTAGGACTAGTTTGCAAAAGTAAGTTTTTCACATCTTTTGAAGCATTTAAAAACCATTTGATTAATGCCTTTGAAAAATGCGATATTGCCCTCCACTGGCCAATATCATTCAAATTTCTCAGAGACCTTTAGAGACCCACCGAGTTTTGTTCCGATTGACCTCTGTTAAGCTTGTCTAATAGATGAACTTTTTTGATATTATTGATATTCACTCTCCACAGAATCTTTCTGAACTGGTTTGGTTCTGATTGGGTGAAAAACCTAAGACTACTTCAGCAGTGGTTCTAGGGGCAAAGTTGTTCAGAACAAGGAGGTTTATAGTATGATATGAATATCATGTGTATGGGTGAAAAACCATGCAATACATAATCGTTTACACCCTTGCAAAATGCGATATCGCCCCCAAAGTGGCTGATTTCTTTCAATTTTCTCACAGACCTTTACGTCCGTGAGTCAAACAGGCCCACGAGTTTCATTCCGATCGACCTCTGTTAAGCTTCTCTAATAGGTGCTCAAGGTTCATTGGCCTATGGTGGCCATGTTTTTTGAGATATGCAAATCTCCTCATAGCTACTTGTGGCACTTTAGACCAAGACAATGCATACCAATTTTCATGTCGATAGGACAGACAAGTGTGTAGTTATGGCTGTTTATGTTTTTTCCCTATGTTTTTCATGTGACCTCAGATTCAGCTCTTACATATGCATTCAAAACTTATAGCTGTTACAGTAAAAGCGGTTCTCCCCCTTTTGAACGTTTGGTGTCCCTGTGCGACAGAGGGTCGAAAGTTCAACTTTTTGATAATTATTGATATTCGCTCTCCAGAGAATCTTCCTGCACTGGTTTGGTTCCAATCGGGTGATAAACCTAGGACTAGTTCGCAAAAGAGGTAAATCAGAGGTGTGCGTTTTGTCTGGCGTGAGCCAAGAATTACAACTACATAAGACACTTGAGTCTGCAACAAACGGTTAAGGAGTTATGAGTGATTTCGTACTTTTGATCGCTGTAGCACACCCGTCAGGCCGATTGGGGCAAGCCTTGGTGACGTTGTAGACAGTGTGAGTACTTTTATCCCTCCAAGTTTCAAGCCTCTACAACTTACGGTTTGGTCTGCCCGATCAGTTTTACATGGAGATTGCTGATCCTTGGCCATTCTAACAATTACAATAAGGTAATTGAACACCTAAAAAGACTGAATCAAAGATTTGGTAATACAGCGCAAACAGAAATTTTGAAGCAATTTTTCTGTGGGCCGGCCATTTTTGACCGAGAACACCAAAATGTGTTACAAGGTGGGGGGAAAATACAAAAACAGTACAAAAAGTATCCATTTTTGGGGTACGTTTTTATACTCTTTTTGTGAAAAAAGAAAATCGTCTTTGGGTCAAAAATGACAGGAACAGATGAGAGATAAACAAATGAGGTCATGAATTTTCAGAGCGGAAAACAAGCCCTTCCTCATGTGGCTCTTTACCTGTTAAAAAGACATTTCCATGATTACATGACCCTTTATGTGCATTTTAGATCACGTGTGCCCAATGTGTGTTGTACATTGTGTTCACTGTGCACAACTGCTGTTTTGACAATAACAAACCTCTGCAAATGCCATGTGTTCAAATGTTTGCTCAAATGCCTGGTTGCACAACGTAAGCATGTGGCAATCTTCTATCTTCCCTGTACGGGCGGAGATGCTGTAATTCAATTATACGACTGCATTTATCTCTGTTGGGCCATATGCCAGTGAAGCTTAAATGAAGTTCAGGACAGTGCGCCTGATCAGCAGATGCTATACAACCTTAAATGCCCCAAACTCACTGTGTATTCATGGCCATGCATGAGTGTGGTGGTAATGTGCATTGTTTGCATTTGTGTGACTATATATTGTTTGATATAATGATTGCGTGAGTGTGTACCGGTGACCCTTGCCATTGGTTATGTTGTGCGGGAGTGTAAAGAGTGTTATGAGGCCTCATTAACTTTGCAGTTAATCACTCAGCTGGATGACATCCAGCAATAACACCACACATGACGCCGTAAACAGTCCCTCTTTAGCCGTACAGGTCACATTTTTTTTCTCTCTGATGCAGCTCTACCCGTAAACCCTGCTCTGCCTGTTCTGATGATTTAGGAGCTGCTGTTTTATTTTAGACATCCATATGGGTTTACAATTGAGAGTACATTTCAACATGATTCAGCACTAACTGCCTCTACAGGATAGGGTGCTACTAGTAAGTACATAAGGATTACATAATTTTTTAGTGTTGTCAAATCGATTAATCACAATTAATCACATCCAAAATGAACGTTTGTGGTAATATGTTACGGATATATAAACACATATACATTTACATATTTAAAAAAATATTTTACACAGTACACACACATATTGTACGTAAACACAAACTTTTATTTTGAATGCGATTATTCACGATTAATCGATTAGACAGCACTAAGATATTTATATAGCACCTTAAAAAATAACATCACCAACAACAAAAAACTTTAAAACATGTTTTACATGGAACATATTAATGATATATGATTATACAATACAATATACAATTATTTTTTTTGGAACATACTGTTTGATTAGCTTTGATCAATTTAATGTGTCCTTGCTAAATCTTTTCTTTTCTTGTTTACTTCTGATTGATAGTGTTTCATGGTTTACATGAAAAAATGATGCAGTAAAAACTTTCAACATTTATAATAATAATAAATGTTTCTTGAGCACCAAATTAGAATATTAAAATTATGTGACACTGGAGGTATGGCTCCTGAAAATTCAGCATCAGATTTGAAAATATATTGAATCTATTTTTTTTTTTATAGAAAAAATAAAGAGAAATTCTTTAAAATTGTAACAATATTTCACAATATTACTGTTTCTACTGTATTTTGGATCAAATAAATTCAGCCTTGGTGAGCATGAGAAATTACATTAAAAACTGTGATTAAATAATAATAATAAAAATTGTGATTATTCAATAAATTTTTTCTCAATACTACCATTATATCATATTAATAAAGTATATATATAGAACTTTCCTGAACATTCAATTTAAGTATATTAAAATTGTATGTATGTCAATAATAATTTTTTTGCTAAATCAATTTGTTTAGGCTGGGTTTTAGCTGTTTCCTGTTTAATTAACTGGTTTTAGCTGTTTTTTTTTTTTTTTTTTTGCTAAATCAACTGGTTTAGCTATTTTTTTGCTGTTTTTCGTTACATCAACTGGTTTTATCCGGTTATTAGCTGTTTTTTTCTAAATCAACTGTTTTAGCTAGTTTTTAGCTGTTTTTTGCTACAACTGGTTTTAGCTGTTTCTTTTAAAATCAACTGGTTTTAGCTGTTTTCTTTCTTTTTTTTTGTTAAATTTCCTGATTTTAGCTTTTTTTGTACCAATCAACTGGTTTTAAGGTATTTTTATTTCAAACCAACTGTTTTTAGCTTTTTTAGCTGGTTTTTGCTAAATTACCTCTTTTTTTGCTAAATAAGCTGGTTTTAATTGGTTTTAGCTTATTCATTTATTTTTAAATCAACTGGATTTAGCTGGTTTTTAGCTGTTTTTTACTAAATCAACTAGATTTATCTGTTTTTTAGCTGTTTTTTACTAAATCAACTGGTTTTAGCTGGTTATTAGCTGTTTTTTTCTAAATCAACCAGTTATGTTTTCTGGCTGGTTTCCATTAAATTACCTGATTTTAGCTAGTTTGTAATTTTTTTTTTTTTTGGCTAAATCAACTGGTTTTAGCTATTTTTAGCTGGTTTGTGCTAAAGCAACTGGTTTTAGCTGTTTTTTCTTAATCAACTGATTTTAGCTAGTTTTTTTGCAGTTTTTTACTAAATCAACTGGTTTTAGCTGGTTATTAGCTGTTTTTCTAAATCAACCAGTTATCTCTTCTTGCTGGTTTTCAATAAATTACTAAATTTATTTGTTTCTTTCTAAATCAACTGGTTTTAATTTTTAGCTGGTTATTATTATTATTATTTTAAATCAACTGGTTTTAGCTGGGTTTAAGTTTTTTTTTAATCAACTGGATTTAGCTGGTTTTTAGCTGGTTTTCACTAAATCAACTGGTTTTAGATAGTTATTAGCTGTTTTTCTAAATCAACCAGTTATCTCTTCTTGCTGGTTTTCAATAAATTACCAGATTTTTGTAAGTTTTTTTTTATTGTTGTTGTTGTTGTTGGCTAAAGCAACTGGTTTTAGCTGGTATTTAGCTGTTTTTTTCTTAATCAACTGGTCTTAGCTTTTTTTTTTTTTTTTTTTTTTGCTAAATTACCTCATTGTTTTTGCTAAATAAACTGGTTTTAATTGGCTTTAGCTGGTTATTAATGTATTTTTTTTTTAAATCAAATGGTTTTAGCTGGGTTTAAGCAGTTTTTTTAACCACTTGATTTAGCTTGTTTTCGTAGCTGGTTTTCGCTAAATCAACCAGTTATGTTTTCTTGCTGATTTTCATTAAATTACCTGATTTTAGCTGGTTTGTAATTTTTTTTTTTTTTTGCTAAATCAACTGATTTAGCTGTTTTTTTTTTTCTTAATAAATTGGTTTTAGCCGTTTTCTTGCTGGGTTTCATTATATTACCTGGTTTTAGCTGTTTTTTTTCTAAATCAATTTTCACTAAATTACATGGTTTTAGCTGATTTTGTTGTTGTTGCAAATATGCTGGAATTAATTGGTTTTAGTTAGTTTTGTTTTCCTAAATCAACTGGTTTTAGCTAGATTTAAGCTTTTTTTGGTTTAGCTGTTGTTGTTCAAAGCTGTTTTTGGCTAAATCAACTGGTTTTATCTATACGTCCATTTATCTTGCTGGCTTTTAAAACTACTACATTAAAACTTAACTATTTCGAACCGAAAAGCTTCAAAAGTCAGGCTTTTAAAAATACTTTAAACTGTCTGGCTTTGTCTACAAACTATCAACATTAAAATATGTTCATTTATTCAACTTGGAATGTAAAAACTTACCTTCTTGTGCCATATTATGTTTCATATCGCTCATGTTAGGTTAGTATGAAGGCCTAGGTGTTAAAAAGAGAAGACAATGGAATTGAGTAAAGAGGAGCAAAACTGCAAATTTCTGAAAAAATGAAGTCTAACTCAATGTTAATTATGCTATTAACACTCTCACCCATATCATCACTTCTCCCAGGGCTCTGACCGTGCAGTAACCTGCCTCTTCAGCACCCATGGCCTTGCCCTGATATGTCTGGAGGATATGGATTCATGCTCATCCATCTGTATTCCTCCTGACTGCATCACATCAACACTAGAGCGGAAAAGATAAGTAAGGGGCAGACAAGCTACCGCACACAGCGATACAGTATCCCTGAACATAGAGGGCCAGAACATTTGACCAGAGAGTACAGAGAGACATCTTTCAAATGACTGCTGACAGTTCCTCTCCTGACAGCAGCTCCTCAGAGTCAGCCAGTATGTCCAGGAAGGTAAACAATGTTGCACAAGCCGATGTGACGGCACTTAGTCTGCTGTGCTGTGACAGATTGTGACAAATGATTGCAAATGAACAACAAATCTTTACAATATGAAGGTGGTGACACGATAAAATAATGGACAACAACGTATCAGGATTTATTCATCTATAGGTTAATGTTATTTATTTGCTTATTTTTAATTTTGTTGCTTTTGGCTTACTCAGTCAGGGTTTAAAAGAAAATTAATATTAAGTAATTTTAGCAACATAACTTCATAGATGCTGCCAGATGCAAACAAAATTTGAACTGAGCCGGATAATGACACTTTGCAACATTGATGGAAATGCATAAACATTGAACTGATTTGAGCTAGAGAACTCTATTGCCTTCTGTAGAGCTGCTTATAGTTGAATTGAACTTGTTTCATAATTGATGAACTCTGCAACACTGACACAGTTATTGAACTAAATTGAAACAACTTTTACTGACACTGACAACATGAGCTGAATAATGACTCTATTACTTTCTGTAGAGTAGCTGAAATTGAGTTTCATAATTTATTAATTTTACAACATTAACACTGCTGTTTATTAATGCGAAGCTGTTTTGAAATAATTCATATTGCATAAACTGCTATATAAATAAATGTGACCTGACTTGACCTGATAAGTCAAATTAATTCATAATACGTTCATTTCTGCAACTTGAAATGCTTAACTTAACACTTAACACTAACCAAGATTAATAAATGATTCAAAATTGCAATGTTTTGTAGAATCACTGCAGAATAATCTGTATAGGAAAGGATAAATAAGAATTCATTTGAATATTACACATCAGAACTGAAGCTCCGTTTAAGGCACCAAGATGTTAAAAGAACCATCTGTTACTATTTACGCTGCTAAAGAATAGAAACCCCTGACATACTTTTTTCTCTCTCAATATTTCCATAGATAGAGACTGAAAGCATGAATGGTGAATAGCACTCAGCCTTCGTGCTTTTATTATTATTTTGATTCTTTTCTAAACCGTGACCTCCAGTCAAAACCTCTGTAAAATCAGACAAATACTTGCCATGTCAGAAAACTGCAGCTGGTCTTATTTCTAACGCATATTATAAGGAAGCAGATCTAAGAGCAGTTCCTGCAATGGGCACAGGGTGGCAGTGTTCTCACAAGTTTGATCTAATGGCAAACCACAGACACCGGGGAGAGAGCGCTGGAGCTGCCTCCGAGACATACAGTGCTGCTGCTACTATATACTGTTGACTCTCATTGACCTGAATGGATCAGGCCTCCGCTGAGCTGATCTTTTCTGATTACTATTAGAAGTTTGGAATTGACTCTGCTGTGGGGGACATGGGTCAAACAAATCCATCCATGAAGCACATATCTTTAAATTCCTAATGAAATACCCTCATGAGTCATGATGATTAATCCCTGCCCTTAAAAATATCCAATGATGAAAATAAGCTTTGATGAGGCAGAAATATTTCATCCTCCAAATGCTGAACTCAAAACTGATTTAATATCATATGTAGGACTGGTTTGACCTATGAGGCTGTGCACCTAGTCCCAGAAGAAAAAAAAAGTTGTGTTGCACGGGGCATCTGATATGTTTAGACCACATCATTGCTGTAACCCTGGCCTGTTTTGAGGTCAGCGCTGGGTGAAGAACTGACATTTTGACCCTTTTCAAGGAGTCCAACAACTTTGATCGGATCTGCGCTAATCCGACTTAAGGTTTTGCATTTCTGCCTCATTTCACTCCGGCTGGCCCACATGGTATCTCTCCACTTGACCTTTTTTGCCCTGAAGTAAACAAACAAACAGAAAATCAAGTTTGCTAGTCAGGTGGTGTAAACCACTGAGTTTCGAGGTGCAGAGTAATTAACAACCGTGTTTTTCAGGGAAGTTTCTTTTATAAACGACTTCTCTTTTATTCATGGGTGATCTGCTGTGAGAGGTTTATTTACCCTGCGGTTATCTGAGTCTACTGACCCTCTTTCTTTGTCCAGATGGTCCCATACACCTCTGCACTTGTCTCGCTGTTAAACTCTGTCGATGTGAGCATACAACCGGCGGCGATGGCAAACTACAAACATACCTGCACCTGCTCTTCGCGGTGCACGTGAACGACATGCAAATAACCAGGTTTCTCCGCGCACGCTTCATCTGAGGTTATCTGTGCGTAAATAATGGTAAAAAGAACAATGTTCTCCTTTATTAAAGTCAAACACTCATTTCCCCAAAACATGAGGAAGTCTGTACAGACACAATACATTTGGAAGAGCTCCAAATGGGAAATGTAAATGCTCAATAGTCCAAGAATTTCTCCAAATGGTTCGAATAAGGCTAACTCGGTGGAGTTAACAGCGGATTCTTGTTTTTTGTTTTTTTTCCATGCAATGCCTATAGGATTACAGTACATTTTCAGCCTGGTTGCCCACTTGCATTCCGCTTCACTGGGCCTGGGATTCTTATGTGTTTGGAGAGCTGGAGTATTTAACTGTGGGGTTGCAGTGTGCTGGATGACTGAATGAGCTTCACTGTATAACAAAGTGATCCTCTTACCTAGTATGTTACTGACAGTGTGGCACAACGGCAACTGATTCTCACCTGCCCTGCTGAAAAAACCAGCATATGCTGTTTTTTTCAGCAGGGGCATGCTTCATTCTTAATCAGTCAGCTTAAAACCTGGATGAGACTGCAAACATTTTGAGAGTATCTCCTTCTAAAGCAAAGTGAAAGTACAACACCTCAGCAGGAAAAGAGCCGAGAGGCTGATGAAACAGGGGTCCACTTAGAACTGAGGGTTTAACAAATCCTTACACGTCCCCCGATCATCAAAGACAATCCACGCGGCTCTCCCCTCACACGCACATGCACACGAGCTATGCTCTGACATGGCCTCTCATCCCCGCAGGAGGGCATTAAAGTTTGAAACCGGATTAATAGCTAACTCGACTCGCCAGTAAATTGAAAATCTCGACTCTCTGTATGTTCGCCTGATACATTCGGGCTGATGTCTCGTACAGAAACTCGGCATCTGCGGTTGCCCATTTATAAGGAGTGTGTGTTAGGCTCTAAAAATAACCTTCCGGTGACCTAGTTTTCCTTTAGGATTCGTGTGTATTGTTTGCTTGGAACGAACAGAAAGGCGAGAAAAGCTTGAAAATTGTTCAGAGCGTTTATTTGGGAAATCAGATTGGGTAGCTAAAAGTTGTTTTGCTCGCGATGAAGAATCACAGG
>NC_133372.1:24426918-24484084 GCF_049309525.1 Garra rufa | reverse complement strand
CAGAGCGTTTATTTGGGAAATCAGATTGGGTAGCTAAAAGTTGTTTTGCTCGCGATGAAGAATCACAGGAGGTAGAATGGTTTTGTGACAGGTGTAAGGAGGGTATCAGCCGGTGAGGGTTGTGTTTGTTGACTGTTGTTGTGTTTCCACATCTTTTTGCCCTCTGGGACCTGATGCGCGGTGAGACGCGGAGCAGGGCAGCAGTAAAAGGGAAGTCGGAGATATAGGCACTGAGGAGATTGCTCTGACATGCTTGTCGGATTCTGTTCTGACCGATGAGGTTACCACGGGTGATGAAAAATGACACCTCTTGCGGTCTTCTCTGTCCTCCTCAGTCTTTCTTAGTCCTGTTGTTAATAAATGCAACCTGTCAACCTGAGCGACTCGGATATGTCGAGGATGTGGAGATGAAAAAGAAGCCCAAGAATTTAGCAATCAGTCGTAGGCTTATGTAACGTAAGACTGCATTTTAAATGACTCGAGCATGAAATGAGCTTCTTATTTGGGGAATCTCCAAGAAGATGGACTGCTTCCTGTTGTAGTTTCCATCCCATCGCTCGCTCATGTGATTTGATAGCGAAACGAGTTAATTTAACAGGCAGGTCAGGAAAGTGGGAGGCTTATTGCCCCTCTGGGCTTAGAAACTCTGACATGTGTGTGTTTACACACAGCCCCAAGGGTTTGTTCCCGATGACATGACTCTTGGTAACACAGCAGCGACTTGCAGGTATTGTCTTATTTATGAAACACAAACAGAATACATTTTTTTTGTGGATATTAGGAAATGTATTATCATACATAACTTGTCCTATTTAATTAATGATGAGAATGAACATAAAGACGTTACACATGCTTGCCTACTTGCATTTTAGGAATAAGGGCCAGTGTGAGGTTTTACCAAATTAAGTAGTAAATATAATTTTAAGTAAATAAATAAGTAAATACAAATAAAAGTTTGTATAAACATTCAAGAAATAGTAAGCTGAAAAGCTGCTCTGATACGTGATTGATTTTGTCCACTTAGAGTTGTCCACCTGGCATTACTAACATATTGGCATGTTACTAGTACACAAAGCACATATTAATGTCTTTTTCTGTATGTCCATATTCTAGATGCCTTAACTATATTCATCAAAGAAACCAGAAACAATTCTACTCAGCTGTTTTCAACATAATATATATATATATATATATATATATATATATATATATATATATATATATATATTTGGAGCAGCAAATCGGAATATTAGAATGATTTCTGAAGCATCATGTGACTGAAGTAATGATGCTAAAGTTCAGCTTTTGAAATCACAGGAATAAATGACATTTTTAAAATATATTCAAATAGAAAATAGATATTTTAAATGCTACAAATATTTTAAGCATAGGAGACTTCTTCATTAAAAATCTTACTTTTCAAAAACTTTTGACTGGTAGTGTATATAGGCCAATTGAATGTATTGTAAGGGAATAATGAAATATAGGCCAAAGATATTTTTGTTGTGCAGACTAAATACTATAAAGCTATTTTAATTATTACAATTGTATCCTTTAAAAACAAGGTTGTGAAAATATTTACAGATTTTTACATCAACACAAATGAAGCCACTGCTATTGTCAACTCAAAATACTTGACATCTACAATCATGGGGAAGACTGCTGATCTGACAGTTGTCCAAAAGACAAATATTGACACCTTTCACAAGGAGGGTAAGCCACAAACATTCATTGCCAAAGAAGCTGGCTGTTCACAGAGTGCTGTATCCAAGCATGTTAACAGAAAGTTGAGTGGAAGGAAAAAGTGTGAAAGAAAAAGAGGCACAACCAACTGAGAGAACCGCAGCCTTAAGAGGCTTGTCAAGCAAAATCGATTCAAGCATTTGGGTGAACTTCACAAGGAATGGACTGAGGCTGGGGTCAAGGCATCAAGAGCCACCACACAGACGTGTCAAGGAATTTGGCTACAGTCATATTCCACTTGAAAAGACTTTCCTGAACCGTCTTACCTGGGCTGAGGAGAAGAAGAAATGGACTGTTGCCCAGTGGTCCAAAGTCCTCTTTTCAGATGAGAGCAAGTTTTGTATTTCATTTGGAAACCAAGGTCCTAGAGTTTGGAGGAAGGGTGGAGAAGCTCATAGCCCAAGTTGCTTGAAGTCCAGTGTTAAGTTTCAACAGTCTGTGATGATTTGGGATGCAATGTCATCTGCTGGTGTTGGTCCACTGCCTCTTTTTTACCAAGAAATTTTAGAGCACTTCATGCTTCCTTCTGCTGACCAGCTTTTTAAACACACTGATTTCATTTTCCAGCGGGATTTGGCACTTGCCCACACTGCCAAAAGCACCAAAAGTTGGTTAAATGACCATGATGTTGATGTGCTTGACTGGCCAGCAAACTCATCAGACCAAAAAATGCAGATGAGCTGAAGGCCACTGTCAAAGAAACCTGTAGTAATTAAAGCAAAATGAGCCCCTACCAAGTATTTAGTACATGTACAGTAAATGAACATACTTCCCAGAAGGCCAACAATTCACTAAAAATGTTCTTTTTATTGGTCTTATGAAGTATTCTAAATTATTGAGATGAATTGGTGGGTTTTTATTAAATGTGAGCCAAATCATCACAGTTAAAAGAACCAAAGACTTAAACTACTTTAGTCTGTGTGCAATGAATTGATTTAATACACGAGTTTCACAATTTGAGTTGAATTACTGAAATAAATTAACTTTTCCATGACATTCTAATTTATTGAGATGCACCTTTTTTTTTTTAAATAACCTTTTTTCAACTGTTAATAACCTTTTCTGCATTTGAAAGGTTCCATGGATATTCAAGGTTCTTCATAGAACCATCAATGCCAATAAAGAACCTTTTAGAACCAGACTTGCTATCAATAAGCAGCAATTTAGGAGTTTATTGAGGGAAAACTTTTAGTTAGTGCACTTTTTGCAGTTTTTACTCTTTGTATGTGCTTGTCAGTGTTTGTGTGTTCCAGACAGACTTCCAGTCTGTGCATTGTGCAGTGACTTATCATTACACCATAGGTGGCGACTAGTGACAAGTCTTTATGAGCGACTCAATGAGTCATTCACATCACCATTTTAAACCACTGATTCATTCAGGATTGAAATGCCACAGTGTGTTGCATAGATGCAAAGGGTTCGCATTGCTAGTATGGAATTTCATTGTCGGCTCAAAAGTAGACAAGTAACTCAATTGGCCATGTAAGTTGATAATTTTGTATAAAAGCAATATCCAGCTGCTTGTCTGAATTACTTACATGCTGATATTGAAAACAGCACTCTGGCTGTGTGATATTGCTTAAGTATAGCTATTGTTTAGTGTACCATTTGTCTTTTTTCTTCAATGAATATCATTCACAAGACAGTCATAAAATCTCTATCCTGATTTTTCTTCTTTTCTTACCGTGACTTTTAGTCAACACGAGTCATATGATATCAAAGCAAAGCCTAAATCAAAGTATGATTGCAATAAACCAAGAATCTGGTCATGTTGCTATATTTGAAACCATCTGCTGACCAGTTTCTGCCCTTTGGGAGGAGATAAAGAACCGGGAATTTCCTGAAGCATAAGTCATTATTAATTCCAAGATTCCAGAGAGCCAACGGAATGATGCCCTGTGAAATTAGAGCAATCTTACTAGGTTGTAAACACACATCCAGTCAAATAGAGACCCTGATTTCTGTTTAATTACAGCAACAGCAATCAAATTGTTAAAGCAGTTGAAATTGTGTTTGTTAGCTGGTATGCGTTTCAGCTTTTAACTGGCTCTGTATTATTCCAACTTAGGGAAACTACTACACATAAAGGTAGGCATTGTTTCTTGGCCTATGTTAGCACTGTAAAGGCGAGTCAGTTCCGTGGTTTATCATTTCAGCCATAAACAGTTAATTAATCTTAATTCCCGCTGTCTATTAACCAGTTAATACTGCATAAAAGCAGAGGACAAGTACTGAACCAGACTTAATTCATACCTGTATTCTCATCGAGCAACAAGGATGCTCTGAGGTGCAGCAAATCCATTTCATAAAAGGGTAAAAAAGGAAGCATGTTTCCATAGCAACAGAAAAAATACAGTTTAAATGATGACAAACAGTAGGTCTCTGAACCTCCACCTACGTGTGTACTTGAAAAATACAACCTCTCAGAACCCATCAACGTTGCAACTTAGTGAATTCTCATAACACTAATGGCTGGCAGCAGTCTTGGCTTAAATAGGTCACGGCAGGGGAATAATTGTATTAAGTCTGCTGCAAATAGACCAAGAATTCAACAGGAAAGACAGCTTTCTGTATTCGACATTTACATTTACAAAAAAAATCTTATAAAGATGTTTAAAACAATTAGGAGTGATAGAATTACTGAAACGATTCATATGGTAAAAACAGAAGAACTTGATGAACTAGAATTCCTGAAAAAAGCAAACATTATAAACTCTTTTTAAGACATGTTTTGACACTTCGCTGGCCCCTTTCATGACCCTGAATGCAATTCGTATTCCAGTGTTGAAGTTTTGGCTATTAAAGCGTTGAATAACAAACCATGTGATGCATAACTTTTGAAAAACTGTCCCCAACTTCCAACTCTGGCCAGTTGCAAAGAAGAGAAGGAGGAAGAGATAAATCATAGTGATTAAAGGATGACAGAAATCTCATTCTTGGGTGAACTATTCTTTTAACTTACTGTTCTCATTTTATTTTGGCTGCATGGTTTGTGTGTGTTTTATAGATGTCATAATTTGGCCATCGTTTAAAGCCAAGTACAAGTTGTACCCTGGAGTCAGGCCAGAACTGAGCACAGGAACATGAAAAGGGACAACTCCACTATTACAACAGGTATACAGTGACCTACAAAACACACATACAGATAAACATGTACCAAAGAAATGATTCTGTGTTGTTGACAACTCATACACAAAAGATGAGTCATTAAGAAAGTATGATTTCTTCTCTCTTTATTACTTTAACCTTTAGACTGTTACTCAACAGCTCATTTCTTGTCCATAGCAGTGACAGTTTTCCTCTCTTTCTTTAACTCTCTGACAGTTGAAGATATTTACGCAGCGTGCTCCCAAAATGTTGGAGGCCAAAAATGAAGACACGAGTCCAGCGCCAGGGCACATACGCATACACGTGTGCGAGCGTGTGTGTTGGAATACGCTCCTTACTTAAATCCTCCTCCAGGCTTTGAGCCTGAAGCGCTTTTCTCATCCTGTTGGACAAAATGCAGCTTCAATCAGAAAACACAACCAATCATTGAACAGGCACTTTGAGTTCACATCAGAGGCATTCCGCAACACCCTTCCACGAGATGTCAGTAAAAGGGAAAACAAAGGCTGTTTAACATTAAAGCACTCGTGATCAAAATGAGGTTTTGTGAGGGATTAAACAGTAAATCAAAGCTCTCAAAAATAGCAAAACAACTCATTAGACTAGTAAATATGTGCACGTCTAGTTGGTGCCTTGACCCCACTTGAAGCGATCATTCTTCCAAAAATCATTTACTCCCCCTCATGTCATCCTCATGTCATCCTCTATATCAGAACTTCCAAGGTGTAATGTAGAGATTAATCCACACCATTGGTTTTTAAGTATGGAGTCTGCCACGCGGCTGGGAAAAGAGATGAACGAAACACTTTACTGTGCAACCCTAAACCGCTCTCTACATCTTCAGATGTCTTTGATCATGTAGCTTCTGAATGATTTACCATGAAGATGAGGAGCATGCCAAACACGCATGGCCAGCATGGGATACGAGTAACCAGCACAACACGGAAATCAGAATCGCCCCCAGAGACACCATTAAACTTTAACAGGGCAAAGGGTTCAGGGGGCTTACAGCTGCCAAGTCGATTTTAGGCAGTGAATGTCCAATTAAACCCATCAAATGCTCCTTCTATGTTCGAGAAACAACTTCATGTGTAATCTAATTGCAGAAATGACAGAAGTGACAAACCTTTGCTTACGTGACAGAGGGATGAAGGTGGAAAAAAAAAACTAACAAAGCAGGACAGAAAAACACGAGGGCCGAGATGATACCATTTCACTCGTCAGCTGAATAATTAACAAGACTTGACAAGATCCGATGTGTTCCCGCAAAGCCAACGTAACGCATCTGAAGCTAGCCTTTTAGAACATTGAGATGCACTCTAGTCTGCAGGATAAAAGGTGTCAGGAATATTTAAGCATGTCTTTTCTGAAATGTTGACAGCGTGACCCCCAAGGCATGAAGCGATTTGGATCTTTTAAAGCTGTGTCACTGAAGGGGCTCACTCAAGATTCCAATATTAAACACTTGCACTGTTTCATCTGTTCTACTCACTATCAATGAAGTGCATTCGATTTCAAAGCGTGAGACTGAGACTGAAACACAATCGAGATTTTGGCTGGAATTTCTGCTCCCGAATGGATCCCCCTCTGCAGCCTATCGATCGGCTGTAGGAGTATTTCTCAAAAATAAAAGGAAGCCACTTGTGTCGGTGAGTTACAACAACTCCGAATAATAGGACAGAACCAATCGCACGCTGAGCCTCTGATTGCTGTAGAAAACATCCTTGAGATAATGTCTGTGATGAGCAGAAAAGCAAGCCACTGCTAAGTGATGACTTGTCTGGCTCCGTGTGTGTGTGTGAGGCAGTGTGAATGAAAATAAATTGAAGAACCCAGAGGTTAGGCCAGGGCACATTTACGAACAACGTGCTATCGATTTGGCCAGTGCGTCATAGCAGCTCGCAGAGGCGGGGGTTGTCATAGTTACATATTAGAATTAACAGTGCACCCTAGCAACTGAAAGGTCAAGGCAATTCATGTCCGGATGAGATTTCTTGTAGGAACATGTTTTCTCGCTCATACCCACATTCCCCCGGCACACCTGACTGCTGTTCCACGTAGAGGAGGTTTAACTCCCACAGTTTGTGCTCACGCTGGCTAACCATTAAGTGCAGCCACATAAGGATTTATGAAATTAGAATAATGCAATAATGAGCATAATGTGGCCTCTGCATCTGTCTGTCTCACTAACTAAAAATACTTTTTACACACAAATACTCTCTGAATGTTATGAGCCCATTTACCAGGTCTCATTTTTATAAGTAGATATACGCTATATGACCAGAAGTACTATATGTGGACACCCTAACGTCCAATGATTGGCATTAATAGAGAGTCGGTCCTCCTTGTGCTGCCATAACAGCTTTCGTTCTGGGAAGGCTTTCCATTAGATGATGGAATATGGATGCAGGGACTTGCAGGGATCTTCCATCAGGGTGCAAATTAAATAAGGTTCGAAGCCTCGCCGTAACAGAAGTCAAACCAAAAATGTAAGGTTTTCAATAATTTCAGTAATGATAAACAATTTAGTTTTAATTTAAAATTTAATTTACCTGTCGGCCAACAAACACTTATGAACAGAAGTCACGTTCACCAGAGAAGGTTTTGTAACTATAGCAACTAAAATCATGGTCATGTAACTTGTTTGGTCAACCCAGGCTTATGAAAATACGTGCCTCTATATACATTTCAGCAACACTGTATATACATACCTTACTCCACGTTTTACAGCAGTTTCAAAGTTAAATGCTAAAACACACGTTCAATATATGACCGTGGCTAATTTTTATTATGTTGGTACAGGCACGTATTGCTGCGTTTTTTAATATGCTACTTGAAGTACGTATTGCGGCTGTTCAGAATTTATATATCCGGGGAGTGTCGCTAAAGGTTAATGCTCTATCGTGTTGGAAATATCCCCTACACCAAACCCAATCCTAAACCTACCCGATACTGTTAACAAATGCAAAAGTGATATAAAAATACATTGGTTGATGCAGCCATGCTATTTTAACTTCCTTATGCAGATTTGAGCTGTTTTGTCTAATCAAAGTTTCACCGAGTTCGTGCCGGAGCTTGTCATTACTCAAGTGCAACACCGTATCATGTGAGCTACAGAGCAAACCTACTAAATTAGAAAACTCATGCATATGATGGTGTATATGTGATGACAAAGTTAAAAAATATCAGTTTTCAAATCGCTCAGAATGTTAAAATTGTTTTGAAGCCAAAACTTCTGTAACTTTGTGAAAATTAGGCTTTATTAATCAAAACTCTGCATCTATACATCCTACTTTGTGTGAAAATGAATAAAAGTTGTTGGGATTTTACTGCATCTAGTGTTCATTTCAACTGGAAACTGCAGTGATTCATACATTTAGGTTTTTTCAGTTTTGCAGAAATCTATATAGAGGCACGTATTTCCAAGGAGCCTATGTTGCGTTTGGTTGGTATGTACAGAAGAATAAGAAAGACATGTTTGTATTGTAGGTATGCATGGTTTTACTAAAAATTTACATATCATAAATACTTCTTAATTGTTTAAAGGTGCCATAGCATGCATTGATACAATATTTTAAATTGTCATCTGACACCTACATAGAAGGTATATGGCATAGGAAAGGGCAAAAATTCTCCAGATATGGTTTTACAGGTCCATTTACAACCGATTTTTCCCTAGACCTTATTTAGAAGGTTCATGAATAATAACGAGGAGCTCTGCTCTGATTGGCTGTTTCACAGAGCGGCTCATTCAGTAGCTCCCACATGGAGGAAAATATATATTTAATCACGGAGCTCGAGCCGCTACTAATATGCGGTTCATTGAAAATGTTGTTTTGAAGGCACGATCATTTTACTTTCGCTCTTGAGATCGCATGTGCTCCGTGTAACGTTATACTACAGTGGCAGTACTTACCACATACGTTTAGATGCTTGTTAGTGATGTTTAGGATCTGTAAATCATTCTCCATCGTCCGCGCAGTCATCTCTCCTTACTCTGTTTATGTGGTAAGTCAAATCTTATGTACTGCAATGTAACAGGCTACCGCTAGCAGTAAGCTAACCATGTCCCTTCAGTGGCTCGCCTTATTTTATTAGATCGCCTCATTTGTTTTCCTTGGCTTTCTGAGTAAGTTACAGACACCAACCATCCCTGCACTTAACATCTCCTGCACAACCTGGAACATAACATTTATTCCCGTGATCTGCCATTTTCTCTATTGTCCTCGCTTTGTTTTTTCACAATAGCCTAGCTGCAGAACTTCTGATGATTCGGCTATGCAAATGTTGGGGGCGTAACTATTAATGATCGCGAGACTATTACGTAATAGTCTCTGTTGTGTTAGGATAATTTTCAGCCTAATTTTCAGTGGTCTTTTGCAAACACCAGATTTGTATAAGGAGGACACAATGGTGTTTGAGACTCACGGTATCTCAATTCCATGTACAGAACAGTTATTATTCAACTATGCCAAGGAAAATACAGTTCTCCATTCTATGGCACCTTTAATAAGAAATGAACCTCAGAAATGTACCCCCTGGACAAAAAACATTAGATTTACATTTTATAAGTTTGAATATTTTAAAATTCCTTTGAAATAGTTGGCCTTTCTGAAGTCATTTTTTTGTCATTGAAAGTCAGTGCCTCCCAGGAATGCTTTAAAACCTAAAAATATAACCTCTTTGTTTTATAAATAACAGTTACATATTTGCTGTCTTAGCCCTCTATTTTTAAACCTTTATTCATTCATCAATATACCTAGTCCCATCCAAAATGCGTTGCTGGAAAAGTTATTGCTGTTTAATGAGGCTTGGCATTGGGGTTCTGTAGCCTGTTTTTACCTTGACCAGAAACATTCCAAGCTCTAAATAGAAACATTCCAAGATTCACTGTTATCAAACATCAAACACCCTTTCAGAAGACATTCTAGAACAAGCTGAAGTTAAAGGGATAGTTCACCCAAAAATGAAATTACGCCATTGCTTACTCACCCTCAAGCCATTCTAGGTGTACATAACTTTCTTCTTTCAGAAGAATACAAATAAAATCTTCTAAGCAGTATAATGGCATCATAAAAAGTGATTTAGAAGTACAAAACAAGGATTTGTAAAGAAAACTGTCAGAGGATTTCAATATAACCTAAGAAGAGACTTTTCCTTTGCTTAAAACAAAGGAAAAGAGACTAGCATATTGTCATCGGATCTTATGGTACACCTAATATGGATATTATTCTTACAGCAATTCATCAATTCTGCTCAGAAGGCCTTTATTCCCCTATATCCCCTGGAGCCATGTAGAACACTTTTTTATGATGGATGGATGCACTTTTATTTTGTTTCAAAATCTCGACCACTATTCATTGCCATTATAAAGCTTGGAAAAGGACATTTTTAATGTAACTCTGATTGCATTCGCCCGAAAGAAGAAAGTCATATACAGGTGCTGGTCATATAATTAGAATATCTTCAAAAAGTTGATTTATTTCACTAATTCCATTCAAGAAGTGAAACTTGTATAATGTATACATTCATTCCACAGAGACTGATATATTTCAAGTGTTTATTTCTTTTAATTTTGATGATTATAAATGACAACTAATGAAAACCCCAAATCACTATCTCAGAAAATGAGAATACTGTGAAAAAGTTCAGTATTGAAGACACCTGATGCCACACTCTAATCAGCTAATTAACTCAAAACACCTGCAAAGGTCTTTAAAAGGTCTCTCAGTCTAGGGCTGTATCCGAAATCACCCCCTATACCCTCAAATAGTGCACTATTTGAGGGGACAGCCATTTTAAGTGGTGTTCGAAACCATAGTGAACGTTCCCGAGTGCACTCATTCAATCCCACAATGCACCGCAAAAACGAGTGTACAACCGATGTATGCTCAACAGCTAGAGTTAACCCATAATGCACTGTGAGAGTCGCGCGCCGACTGAATTCCCGCGTCTCGCCAGACGATGGCGCCCGCAGCTGAATCATTCATCCATTCGCTTGTCCACTGCATAATACAGCATACAACACGGGTACAAATTCGTTGTAAATTGATTATTAAATTGTTTAACCAGGGTTTATATGTAAACTCCTTGACATAGTTCAAGATAAATCCTTTAATCTTACTACTCGAACTTTCCGTTTTAAATGATTGTTAAACAGTAAGCAATACTATGCAAAAGCGGCAGTCCTTCCGGTGCACTCAGTGTCCGAATTCACTCACTCGTTTTCACTCACTCCTTCAAGTGGACTGAATGAGTGGACTAATGTAGGGAATAGTGAATGAGGGTATAGGGGGTGATTTCGGATACAGCCTAGTTCTGTAGACTACACAATCATGGGGAAGACTGCTGATTTGACAGTTGTCCAAATTGACACCTTGCACAAGGAGGGCAAGACACAAAAGTTCATTGCAAAAGAGGCTGGCTGTTCACAGAGCTCTGTGTCCAAGCACATTAATAGAGAGGCAAAGGGAAGGAATAGATGTGGTAGAAAAAAGTGTACAAGCAATAGTGATAACCGCACCCTGGAGAGAATTGTGAAACAAAACCCATTCAAAAATGTGGGGGAGATTCACAAAGAGTGGACTGCAGCTGGAGTCAGTGCTTCAAGAACCACTATGCACAGATGTATGCAAGACATGGGTTTCGGCTGTTGCATTACTTGTGTCAAGCCACTCTTGAACAGCAGACAGGGTCAGAAGCGTCTCGACAAAAAAAAAGGACTGGACTGCTGCTGAGTGGTCCAAAGTTATGTTCTCTGATGAAAGTAAATTTTGCATTTCCTTTGGAAATCAGGGTCCCAGAGTCTGGAGGAAGAGAGGAGAGGCACAGAATCCACGTTGCTTGAGGTCCAGTGCAAATTTTCCACAGTCAGTGATGGTTTGGGGTGCCATGTCATCTGCTAGTGTTAGTCCACTTTGTTTTCTGAGGTCCAAGGTCAACGCAGCTGTATACCAGGACGTTTTAGAGCACTTCATGCTTCCTGCTGCTGACCAACTTTATGGAGATGCAGATTTCATTTTCCAACAGGACTTGGCACCTGCACACAGTGCCAAAGCTACCAGTACCTGGTTTAAGGACCATGGTATCCCTGTTCTTAATTGGCCAGCAAACTCGCCTGACCTTAACCCCATAGAAAATCTATGGGGTATTGTGAAGAGGAAGATGTGATATGCCAGACCCAACAATGCAGAAGAGCTGAAGGCCACTATCAGAGCAACCTGGGAGCCCCAACTAAGTACTGAGTGCTGTACATGCTCATACTTTTCATGTTCATACTTTTCAGTTGGCCAAGATTTCTAAAAATCCTTTCTTTGAATTGGTCTTAAGTAATATTCTAATTTTCTGAGATACTGAATTTGGGGTTTTCATTAGTTGTCAGTTATAATCACCAAAATAAAAGAAATAAACACTTGAAATATATCAGTCTGTGTGGAATGAATGTATACATTATACAAGTTTCACTTCTTGAATGGAATTAGTGAAATAAATCAACTTTTTGAAGATATTCTAATTATATGACCAGCACCTGTAGACCTACACCTAGGATGGCTTGAGGGTGAGTAAATCATGGGGTAATTTTATTTTTGGGTGAACTATCCCTTAAATTATGGGATAAAAAAGGATGTTTAGTTAATTAATTTTCTTATAAGATGTTTAAATTAGGCTATGGCTGTACAAGTAATTTTATGGGTGCAGGAACTGAGGCAACAGCAGTGGAAGCTAATGTAACTTAACATTAAATGCTATTAATTAAAAACATTAATAACCTAGGATGTGAAAGTGTATCCCAGCATTCATGTCAATGTGGTTGATTTGTGGATGAGCTTGTTTATGTTGGGTTGTGCACAATATGCAAAAAAAAGTTGTCTTTGACTATGACCTTAAAAGTTATAATAAAGGTAGATGGACAGCAAAAAACATTTAAGTCTAAAAATAATGAAATATATCTGTGCCCTGACTCTATACTATACTTGGGGCATACATGGGAAAACAAATCTTTGCAAAAGACACAATGCTGGATTTATGGCAGTGGTGACAAGGCAGAACAAGCATCAGGTGCACTTCATTATGCACGGCCAGCAGTGCTATGTCGCCACAACTCCTCTCGGCCACCTGCTTGTGACTTGAACCTGGATACTGAGGGCCAGGAAGACAACAGGTATGTTCCATTCACCCAAATGTGCCCTGCGAAGTGGAATTCACAGACAATTTGGCTATCTTAAGTGAACATTTAAACCATAACAAGCATTTACAGTTAGTCAAATTGGCAGTGCAAATGGCTCACACACTCTCAGGAAAAAGGTACAAAAGCTGTCACTGTGGCAGTATCCTTTTAAAAGGTACATTTCTGTACCTTATTTAACTTATTTATGCACTAAGGGTGCATATTAGTACCTTAAAGATATATAGTAGTACCTAAAATGTTCTGTTTCTGGTACAGACTGCATATAGCCTATGGGGTTGTCACAGGATGAACCAATGACTTGAAACCAAAGACTCGAGAGATAAACTAATCAATTCTCTTTTCAGGACAGACTGCATAGCTTCAGCTTAAGGAGATGTGACAAAAGAACGAATGACTCAGATCAGGAGGTAAGGTAATCTTAACTAAATACTGCGTAGCCTCAATGAAGTAATTGTTTCTGTTTCTCATAATTTGGCCTGCAGTAGTGTTTTCATGATGCGTCATCAATCGGCCATATTGGCAGAACTGAATGTAAACAATGCCACAGAAGCGGATGAAATTTGTATATTTTGCTGCAAATGGTCAATTATTGTCATGTTTTGGGCTGTACTAATCAGTCGGACCGGAAAAAAAATATTAGTACTATAGACTGCCAAAAGTTATAACAAGTCAAGGAAAAGAGTGCAAAAAACTGAGGTTCAAAAGGTGTTTGTGATCGGCTAAACTGAATCAGGATTTCCAGGGCAAAAATCTTGACAACGTTCGTGTTTGTTCTTAATCATTTTCAGTCAGGCATGTAAAATAATAGGCTAATATCTTAATTAATACTGCTTGACATATATTTACCACCTACTAACTTTAGTTTGTCAAAATATTGCACTCTTTCCTGCTTACTAAGTCCTTCTCTACATGATTTACTGTAGCAGCTTCCACACATTTTTTCTGTGGTTTAGACAGCATAAATTAGCAGTGTTGGGGGAAAGTTACTTTTAAAAGTAATGCATTACAATATTGAGTTACTACCTAAAAAGAAGTAACTAAGCAACGTAATTAGTTACTTTTTATGGAAAGTAATGCATTACGATACTTTTGCGTTACTTTTTAAATCTGGGCAGGGTTTGCTTGTTTGTATTTTAATATAAAAAGTTCTATTTTTGGCAAATATAAAAGCCTTTTTACACCAAAAGCCTCAGGCTTAGAGAAAAGTAAATTCACCTCTGTACAGTAGACCGCAGAAGAAAAAAAAGGAACTCTTCAGCAATAAAAAAGGAAAACAAATGATTATCTAGAGTAATTTTTGCCTATTAGTATGGATGAATTGGATCATCGAAAGTCGGCAGCAAAGACATTGGTTAATAAAATGGGATTAAATACATAAAGGATATTTGTATTATTTAACATATTTAATTATTGTAGGTTTGCGTTGAATTTCACTGTTTTTATTCATTTTGTAGAATACTGTATGTGTTTTTAAGTGAGATGAGTGAGGTGAATTAATGCATGTTCACATTTATTCAAGAACTAAAGTAGCATCTTACTTACAATTTCTTTCAACATAGGGACAGGAGAGCTTTTAATCAATAAATCGGGGGAAAAAGTAACTGTCGTTACTTATTTGAAAAAGTAATTATATTAAAAGTATTATTATATTCTGCTGAAATAAACAAAATTACTAACTGACTTCAGTCTAGGGCGACTTTAAGCAATCTAAAAAAACAAAACAAAACAAAAAAAAAAACCCGTTATAATCAGTGCCGGTTATACACTGTTTGATGCTACCTGAACTCATGACAAAAACGCACCCGTGGGAAGGATTTCACGAGATGCAATATTCAAACCAATAGGTACAGTGGTGTGAAAAAGTGTTGGCCCCCTTCCTGAATTTTTTTTTTTTTTTTGCATGTTTGTCACACTTTAATGTTTCAGATCATCAAACAAACTTAAATATTAATCAAAGATAACACAAGTAAACACAACATGCAGTTTTTGAATGAAGTTTTTTATTATGAGGGGAAAACAAAATCCAAACCCACATGGCCCTGTGTGAAAAAGTGTTTGCCCTCTAAACTTAATAACTGGTTGGGTCACACTTAGCAGCAACAACAGCAATCAAGCGTTTGCGATAACTTGCAATGAGTCTGTTACAGCGCTGTGCAGGAATTTTGGCCCACTCATCTAGGCAAAATTGTTGTAATTCAGCCACACTGGAGGGTTTTCGAGCATGAACCGCCTTTTTAAGGTCATGCCACAGCATCTCAATAGGATTCAGGTCAGGACTTTGACTAGAACACTCCAAAGTCTTCATTTTGTTTTTCTTCAGCCATTCAGAGGTGGATTTGCTGGTGTGTTTTGGATCATTGTCCTGCTGCAGAACTCAAGTTCACTTCAGCTTGAGGTCACGAACAGATGGCTGGACATTGTCCTTCAGGATTTTTTGGTAGACAGCAGAATTCATGGTTCCATTTATCACAGCAAGTCTTCCAGGTCCAGAAGCAGCAAAACAGCCCCAGACCATCACACTACCACCGCCATATTTCACTGTTGGTATGATGTTCTTTTTCTGAAATGCTGTGTTACTTTTACGCCAGATGTAATGGGACACACACCTTCCAAAAAGTTTAACTTTGTCTCATCAGACCACAGAGTATTTTCCCAAAAGTCTTAGAGATCATTAAGATGTTTTCTGGCAAAACTGAGACGAGCCTTTATGTTGTTGTCGCTGTGCTCTTGGGCTAATTTTGGTCGGCCGGCCACTCCTGGGAAGGTTCACCACTGTTCCATGTTTTCGCCATTTGTGGATAATGGCTCTCACTGTGGTTCGCTGGAGTCCCAAAGCTTTAGAAATGGCTTCATAACCTTTTCCAGACTGATAGGTCTCAATTACTTTCTTTCTCATTTGTTCCTGAATTTCTTTGGATCTCAACATGATGTTCACTGAGGTCTACATTACTTTGTCAGGCAGGTCCTATTTAAGTGATTTCTTGATTGCGAACAGGTATGGCTCCAAATGTTTCGCTTTCCAGACGTAACAAGCTTGCTTTTTAGCTCAGCCAACACGGAATTTAATTTAGGATGTGGAGTCCTTAGGTACAAATCCTGTGAAAAACATGACTCACGATAAAAGAGCAGAAAGGTGAGAAATTGAAAAACAAGTTACACGGCATGCTTGCGATTGCGTTTTTACATCGCATTCACTTTAGTTTATAGAATTGGGTAGGTTTAGGTGTAGTGCAGATGGTATGTTATTTTAAAACATCAAGGAGCATTAGAATTATTGCACCACTCAATGGACATTTCAAGCCAGAACTGCGGTGACACATACAAAACGTGTACGTTCATCTGTTTCGGGGAAAAAAAACAGGCTCTCTTTAAGCGCAACTCAGTGGACATACTGCAGTGATATGTACTTATTGGTATGTATTTTGCATCTTGTGAAAACGTTCCCACAGGTATGTTTTCACCATGAGTCCAGGTTGGTTTGAAGAATGAATCTATTACTTCAAACGTACATCTGCACTTTGTTGTTTATGATGAGAGAATTTGCGAATTATGCATCATAGTTTAAACCCACCTCTACTTAAATCTGTAGATGACGATGTTGTGCATTGCCTGGAATGAACAATTTTTGTCAAGTGAAGTGAACTACAGATATCCCCCGCTAAGTGTGTAGGGAGCAGTGTACACAGAGTAGGGACCCTGTGAATCGGAGCGCAGCTAATGATTTTAGAGAGGAGTAGATCCTCCATCACTGGGAAGACTGAAAAACAGATGGACTGGGAGCATGAAGATTTTATCAGACAAGATCCAGCATAGTCACAGGAAGGAACTGGAGGAATGGAGGTTAAAGGGCTGTGATCAGTTAAAAAATCGAGAATGAGATTGGTTAAAAAAATAGGGATTTAAGAAAAGACTTCCAGAAGCAAACAAGAACCAAGCTTAAGAGTTAAACATTAATGTAAGACTATAAAAATCATCACCTCTACGTTTGGTATTTAGTGACCTGTCTGTCTAAATGAGTGCTAGTGCTAGGAAGCTTTTGTAGGGATCACATTGGAAAATTAATAAGGTGCAATCATAAACAGACAGACTTTGATGCATGCAGCTGAATCTTATAGAAAGAATGTGGAAAAAAAGGGAAAAACAACCCAATGCTCGCTAGACTTTGAAGAACGAAGCCTTTGTAAAACACAGCTGATTTATATATCCTCAGGAAAAGATTCCTTTGTAACAAAGCCACAGGCAACTCCCTCACACAAGCGAAAAAGGGTCATGAAACAGACAATCTTACAATCCTATCTTGCATATATATAATATAACAATACTCTTATGAAAGGCTGGGAGATGGCATGGTGCAAAAGATTTTGATGAAAATTGCAGCTGAAAATACCTTTGAACAAATTGCTGGTGGGTTGGTATAACCAGATGTTCATCTTCTGAACACCCATCATGTTTCACATCTTCTCTAAACAGCAAGTGAAAAACACTGCAAGAGCTGTTACACTGAACAAATGCATAGTTCACTTGGTTTTAAAAAAATGAAAAGTCTCATAAAACCTCTTAGCGGTTTTAAATTAGATGACTAGCTCCCAAATGATATTCCCCAAATATGGTTAATGGAGTCCATTGTGAGTTCTGTTTGATCTACAAAGTATTACCAGTTTGTTTGCTTGTACTAACAATTCAATAAGACATTTGTTTGAATGGAAGTGCAAATGTACTTGTATTAGCTTATTAATCAGCCCAGGATTTGGTGTCAAGCTGGCCAGCATTGTATCTCCCGAGAATGTTTATATCCTTTGATTAAAACTCTTAAAAACTGGGGCGACCACCCATACAGCAACTGTACCTTGTGCTTCCATGATGCAACGATAAGGCAATATACTGTACACAGCACTTTTCCCACAGTCTTTATTCCCTAAGCCTTAAAAACAGGATATGCATTAAAAAAATAAAAGACAACGAAAGTACCACCAGTCAGCATGTTTTAATTAATTAATTGATTAGTGCATCTTAGTTAATCCATCCTGCTGATTACAAGTCAGGATCTGAAGAACTGAAATTCCACTGTTTATTTACAAATGTCAGAGCAGTAATCTGCCAAATCCCACAATCCCCTTAAGCAGGACCACTTTATCCTTGACAAAATTGTTAGCAAGACCGTCGCTGTTCAGTGTAGGAGGGAAGATATTAATTTTATGACATTGATCCAATTTATTTAGAGTATTCCACAAAAGTAATTTTACTTACACTACCTGAATAAAAATCTATATTGTATTTTTACATTAACAATGCAATTAGTAGGCTATTCTTTTTATTAAAACCAAGTATAGATTTAATCAGTTTAGTTTTTTAAGCATTTTAGATTTATTCCAAAATGTTAACTCAAAGTAACAATTTAAACAATTATAAATTTTATTCATGAAAAGATGATAAGCTATTCTTTAAAGGAGTAGATCACTTTCAGAACAAAAATGTAAAGATAATGTACTCACCCCCTTGTCATCCAAGATGTTCATGTCTTTCTTTCTTCAGTCGAAAAAAAAAAATGTTTTTTGAAAAAAAAAAAAAACATTTCAGAATTCCTCTCCATATAATGGACTTCTATGGTGCCCCTGGAGTTTGAACTTCCAAAGTGCAGTTTAAATGCAGCTTCAAAGGGCTCTAAATGATCCCCGCCAAGGAAGAAGGGTCTTATCTAGCAAAACGCTCGGTTATTTTCTAAAAACATTTACAATTTATATACTTTTTAATCTCTACATGAAGTACACATAGAGCTACACAAGACAAGCATTTGAGATTAAAAAGTATATATATTGTAATTTAAAAAAAAATAATAATAATAACCAATCGTTTTGCTAGATAAGACCCTTCTTTCCTCGGCTGTGATCGTTTAGAGCCATTTGAAGCTGCATTTTGGAAGTTCAAACTCTGGGGCACCATAGAAGTCCATTATATGGAGAGGAATTCTCAAAAAACATAATTTCCTTACAAATGAAGAAAGAAAGACATGACCATCTTGGATGACAAGGGGGTGAGTACATTATCTGTAAATTTTTGTTCTGAAAGTGAACTACTTCTTAATTATAAACTTATTTTCTGATCATCGGTCAATACACTCTTAAGAATAAAGGTGCTTTAAAAGGTTATTCACAGCTATGCCATAGAAGAACCATTTTTGGTTCCACAAAGAACCATTCAGTCAAAGGTTCTCTAAATAACCATCTCTTTCTTACCTTTTTATAATCTGAAGAACCTTCTTTCATCACAAAGATCCTTTTGTGAAACAGAAAGGTTCTCCAGATGTTAAAGGTTCTTTATGGAACCATTTAGACAAAAAAAAAAAAAAGGTTCTTATATGGCATCGTGAAGCACCTTTATTTTTAGATGTGTATAGCGTATAGCTTGGTACATATTGGTCACAGACCAAATGTACCTTTAATTTCAACAAGCTGATTGCTCTCTCTCTCTCTCTCACTCTCACTCACACACACACACACACACACACACACACACACACACACACACACACACACACACACACACACACACACACACACACACACACACACACACACACACACACAGAGAGAGAGAGAGAGAGAGAGAGACAGAGATAATGCTTTCAGGTCACTTGAAGTTTGATTTAGACTTGACAAAGTGGTGATATATATATAAGTGTGTGGGTTGTTCACTTACCTTTTTATTAGTCTCCCCATTAACACCATTATATACATTCAGACTGATTTGCCAATGTGGATCATGCACAAACACCAGAGGTGGGATTTATCGTGTGTATACTATTTATATATACTATATACATCTAGTCAAATGGACAGTAATATCTGCACGTTAAAAAAAATGAATTGTGATCCTCTGCGAGCTACCACAATTAACCACAGTGCTCTCTTTAGGGTTTACAATGTGTATCACCCTACGTGACGTGCAATTGGGTGGACAGTTTATATGTGAGAGAAAGAGAAGAGAGGAGAATGAGAGTTTGAAGCGTCGCTGCACAATGCACTTTCAAACACGGGGTGGGAGAAAAGTTCGACAAGTTTGATCTGAATAATTTATCACGCCTGTGTTTCGACGCGCTTTGTTCTCTATCCAAAGGATATGCATTTTAAGCTTTAATACCATTTATGGCTGAAGTTATTATGCGTGATCAAATAATTCTCAGTCCAGGGATTTTCAAAGAAGGCTTCTTGTTTTAGTACTCTCAGCTGTCAGAACTTCTGCAAGCCACACGGGCATGCTATCTTTTAGCTCCTTATCCCTTCCTCATTTTAAAATTACAAATATATAACTGTGTCCTGGGTGTTTAAAAACTTAGCTCTTCATAAGAAAGGCCTAAATTATTCATAGCGTTAAACATTTATTTTGTTAGAATTTCACATTATCAAAGCGAACATTCTCCCAACAATAAATGCATGCATCCGATCGTACTACAGTGGTGCGGCCTAAAATAATCTCGCTCTGTGATTTATTTAAGGTTATTAGATAAAGGGTCTCCAGGAACCTGGCCTAGATTTAATCACACACTTTGTTCATGAATTACATGCATATTGAAAGGCACTGTAAATTTAAAAAGACTGAATTAACCAAGAGTGATCAAATGAATGTTAATGTTTTGAAAAATAGTGCGCTGGTACAGTGAATAATGACTAACGAAGAGGCTTTATGATCTCATTACTTTTACACAAACATATAAGTATCTAGAAACTTGACTTAATTGCACTTCATGGAAGGGATGAATATTTCAGCAGCTACTAGCAACCTCACATGGGCGTCGTGAACCTCATCAGCGAGTGACTGAGTTCATCTAAATCAGGCGTGCATGCCATGCGGCCGTGTTAAATTATTCACCATATTTATCTCTGGTCATTCAATATTCATATGCCTAATAAATGTGGATTTTCTGGAGGGGGTGGGAAATCTATAAAAGACTAAATACACTCAACTGCACAGCTGTCTTCAAAGGTTAGAAGGTCATGGAGTGAAGTATGTCTTTAAACTTATGAAGACTCTATTAGCTTTAGATGGGGCTGGACCGGAGGCCCCTTGTGCTTTGGTGGGTAAAGTCAGTGGATTTAGCAGGATCTGAGGGGCGGTTTGAGGTGCATATAAAACAGGCAACGTCCAAGACCGGCTTACCAGTTAAGGTTACACAAAGACCGCGCTGATCCAGGAAGAGAACGAGGAATTGCTCACGTACTCCTACTGTTGTAAAAGGCTGGGATTTTTTTTTACTGATTGTATCTCATCAAGCAGAATAAAGCAAATGGGTGAGAATATATTTTAACAGTGCAGTGCAGGCCGCTGTTGAAAGTGGATGATGTGATTAAGGATCAAAGGTATGGACATAACTGAGTGACACGGGAAAGCGCATCGAGCTTGCTTTGAAGGGCAGAGGCATTCCTTTCTGAGCAGGAGGTCAGGTTTGAAGAGAAAGCTGTCAAACACATTTCACTGAATAAGAAGCAGTGACTAAGGATTAATGCCTTCACATAAATGGAAATGCCATCCTTTATTACACTGCAAAGAAGCTAAAAAACGTTGAATCTACCCTTCTGGAAAAAATAAATAAAAATATAGCTTCAAGCAGCGATTACCGGGGTTCAAGCACTTTAAGGCATTTAAGCACATATGAAAAAAGACATTACATATTATTTAGCAAGTCTGTAACCACCACAATAATTATTTAAAAAGCATTTTTGGTAAATTACCATAGAAATATGACCATATTTGATGGCGGTTATAGCACCACCAAGCTTGTTTATAATCATTTGTCGCATGTGCTTACTAGTTTCATGAAGTTTTGAGTTATCATTTAGAATTTATAGGCATTTGGTTATATTTAGCAATGACCCTTTTAAAAAATGACCCTGTTATAGATAACCAAAGTGTGAAGTTCATCATAATTATTGACTTAGAGAGTCTACAGAATTGTACTACAGTGGTTTTGTTGGGACTGCGTGAAAAACCTAGGACTAGCTCGCAAAACATAATCAAGAATATTTAATGAACGATTTGATTGACAGTAGTGGTTTTTGAGGCAAAGTTGTTCAGAATGAGATCTATCATATGATATGAATACTGTGTGCATGCGTATAACACTGTGTGATTACAGAGGTGTAAAACTCATTAGCGCCACCTATTGGTCGATTTCTTTTAAAATTCTCACAGACTCTTAGGGCAAAAAGCCCAAACGAGTTTTGTTCTGATCAGCCTCCAATAACCTTGTCAAATAGATGCTCTTCATTGGCCGATGGCAACCATGTTCTTTGAGATACAGATATGCGCTCATAGACGCTTGTGGCACATTGGACAAAGACACTACATACATTTTTTTCCCCTTATTTTGATAATTGTTGATATTCACTCCCTAGAATCTCTCCAGTTTTTTGCACTGGTTTGGTTCCAATCAGGTGAAAACCTAGGACTTGTTTGCAAAATACACAAAAAGTTGACAATGGAATACGATTGTGTACTTTTGATTGCCGTAGTGCCACCTATTGGCCGATTACTCATAACATTTTTCACAGACCTTTAGAACTATGATTTAAACACCCCCAACGAGTTTTGTTCCGATCAGCCTCCAATAACCTTGTCTAATAGGTGTTCTTCATTGGCTGAATTGACAAAGACACTACATACAAATTTTCAAGTTAGTTTGACTAATGCTTGCATAGTTATAGCAGTCTTTTTGTTTTTTCCCTTTTATAGCACCGCCAAGTGGCCAAACTTTCTTTTTTTTTTTTCTTTTTTTTTTTTTTTTTACATAAGTGTTCCAAGTTTGGTGAACATATCTCTTTCCATTCAAGAATTATAGGCATTTTAGTAAATATGGCTCCACCCCTTATTAACGTTTTGGCATCCAGTGATTCGAAAGTTTGTTTTTTTACTTTTTTGATAATTGTTGATATTCACACCCCAGAATCTCTCCATAATCATTCTGTACTGGTTTGGTAACAACTGGGTTAAAAACCTAGAACCTAGGACTAGGAATAGCAAAAGTAGGTTTTTAAAAAAAGCCAAAATACTTGAAAATTTCACCAAATTGACGATAGAATACGATATTGTACCTTGACTGCTGTAGTGCCACCATCAGGCCGACTGGGGCAACCCTTGGTGACGTAGTAGAACATGTGAGTACTACCATCCCTCCAAGTTTTAATAACCTACGACTTGTGGTTTGGCACTGGGTTGTTCAGACCAGATCACTGAGTTAAGAAACAAATCATTTACTGCATTTGATACTTGAATGAATCAGTCAAGTTTTGTGAACTAGTTCAACTGATTCACTGAAGAGAAATTCAAAAGAATTATTTACATAGGACTTTACTTATTACCAACTTAAATTTCAGCCAGTTTCAAAGAATCATATGGCTTTTGAAGACTCATGGGCCACTTTTTGTGGTGCTTTTTTGTCAGTTCTCATTCACTTCAATTGCATTCGAAAGAATGGTCAGGATATTCTTTTAAAAATCCTCTTCCACAGAAGAAAGTCAGTCTTGAGTTTACAACGGCATTGTGTTGAGTAAATGATGACACAATAGTGAAATGTTCCTTGATCTTTAAAAATCTTTTTGAATCTTGAAAAAGAAATATTCCTTTAAAGTCATAGCTGGCTTTACATTGTTTCTAAATGGTCTAAGTTGGTCAATCAAAGGAAGTACCAGCTGATAGACCTGGTTTTGACCTGAAAGACAACTTTGGACTGACTTTAAACCAGCTTTAATGTTCAAAAAACCCAGCTTGGCCACCTTAAGCTGACCTGGCCTGGATTTTCCCAGCATAGCATGATATTCTGTAACATTATGGGCAAGATTAACTTTGGAAAGTTGACAGGGCTTGCATGACTACAAGGAGGTGAGCATATCTTTCTTTTATCTTGAGATAGATATAAGAGGCAACTCACGAACAGTGTCACGGTAGAGTAAAGGGGTCAGGGTCCAAATGCAGGGAAGGGAAATTTATTAACAAAAACACAAATAAACAAACAAAAACCAAACCAAAAGGCCAACACGGCACAACACGACTTGAACAATAAAAACATAAACTTCAGGAACGAGAATCACTGAAAACAAACCACACAGAAGACAAGTTACAGGAAACAATGCAGACTCACAAGAGTGGTGGGAGAGTGGAGATTATAAAGTCTGTGGTGATAGTGAACAGCTGTGGAGGAAACGAGTGTAATAATCAAAGACAACAAGACAGGTGTAGACAATCAGGGAAGTGCAGTGCAAGATGAAGGGAAATAGCGACCTCAGGTGGCTGAGGGAAAACCCGCAGCCCAGAGTCATGACAAACAGTGATCAAGTCTGAGACCTATCAGGGGAGTTTTACAGTTGTATTGCACTGTCCTGGGACTGTGTAACAGTGTAAGGGTGAGGGGCTGACGAGACGCTTTAGCGGTGACCTCAAGTTCTACCAAAAGACACTTAAATTAGGCTTCAAAATTTTAAGATACCAATCAGAACACCAACCATTAAATTTAACTGAAGGACCTTGTTACCTTAATGAGAAACTCTACAGGGTTTGTATGAAAGCATGGAAAACAAAAATATCTTAGCATATCTCAACCTCTAATGGTTCCTGACTCTGTGGGTACTTCTCTGTTGCTTTGTTTTGAGTTTTGGGAAAAAGTTACTGAGAAGCCATAAAACTAAGAACTCTTGCTTTCATTGGATGCTGATGTTAGAGTGTGCAGCCAGACTGAATTAAAGGAACATGAGGTAGTAAATCTTTATGAGGGGCACTAGCAGGGCTCATAATTGATTAAT
Organism: Garra rufa; assembly: GCF_049309525.1. Lineage (NCBI taxonomy): Eukaryota > Metazoa > Chordata > Actinopteri > Cypriniformes > Cyprinidae > Garra > Garra rufa. Next base: position 24,459,256 of record NC_133372.1, on the reverse strand, counting down.
GGTTGTCAATGCAGAGCAGACAGCTTGAACTTCTAAAATAGCTAGCGAGAGCAAACACTCATGTGCTTATTACTCATGAATGCCAAGAGAAGGAACTGATGAGGGAAATCACATTGTTTTCTTTGGCATTGTTGGCAATAAAATGGCCTTGGTTCTCCATGCAACAGGGACACATGTAGGTTTTTTTTTTTTTTTTTTTGTCGAGTGTACTGAATGTATCTTCTTAAATTTAGAATATCCTTAATATAGCCCAGACAAAATAGGTTAAGACAGTTCTTGAGATGCATTTAGTAGATCTATCTAGATACCCCATTGGTAGCTCTAAGCTGCTTGTTACGTACTACATGGAACATGATTTTTTTTTTTTATTGTTCAGTGATTGCTTAGTGGAACAAAATAATATATAAAACGACACAACCTTTTAAAGGAATAATTCATCCACATATAAAATTCTGTCATTATTTATTCATCCTTGTGGTGTTTTCCACATTACTCTTTTCCATGCAATTATGATTTAAACTAAAAAAGGATATAAAAGCACAATAAACTACACACAAAGTGGTTGATATAGCTTATGCATTCCAATCCAAATCTTCTAAAGCCGTACAACAGCTTTGTGTGAAGAATGAAGAAATATTTGAAGCAACAGTTGGCCCAAAAATGAAAGCTGTCATCATTTACTTTCTTCTGCAGAATGAAAAAAATGAAATGTTTTGTTATTGACTTCCACTTTATGGACAAAGAGACAGAGAAAGAGAAAGAGACAGAGAAAGAGACAGAGAAAGAAAGAGAAAGAGAAAGAGAAAGAAAGAGAAAGAGAGAGAGAGAGAGAGAGAGAGAGAGAGAGAGAGAGAGAGAGAGAGAGAGAGAGAGAGAGAGATATATTTCACTTTTAGGTTCCACAGAAGAAAGACATACAGGTTTGGAATGGAGGAAAAAAAACTGAACAAATGATGGTCATTTTTGGTGAATTACCCATTTTAAGTCACTGAAATATGATGTCAGATTTGTGAATAAATTATTCAGAAACACTTTGTTAACTAAATCAACGAACTCATCGAAAAGATCTGATTCAAAATGATGATTAATATTTGCCTTCCAATCAGATCTAATGATGAAAACGTACCTGTGCGTGCCGCCATGTACGTTTCGTGACATATTCGATTCGAAATATCGACCATATGCATTACACCTAAACCTACCTGATAGTATGAACAAAAGCAAATGTGACGTAAAAACACAATCGCAAGCATGCCATTTTAGCTTGTTTTTCGATCTCTGATCTTTCAGCTTTTTTCATTGTGAGTCATGCTTTTCACGGGGATAGTACCCAAAGATTCCACATCCTAAGTCCTTTTCCGTGCCGGCTGAGCTACCGAGCAAGCTTTTTACAGTGATGTGAAAAAGTGTTGGCCCCCTTCCTAATTTTTTTTTTTGTTTTTGCATGTTTGTCACACTTTAATGTTTCAGATCATCAAACAAATTTAAATATTAATTAAAGATAACACAAGTTTGGGCAAAAATGGCCTGAATGGCAGAGTTCCAAGACGAAAAACCACTGCTGAGCAAAAAGAACATAAAGGCTCGTCTCAGTTCATCTTGATGATCCCCAAGACTTCTGGGAAAATACTCTGTGGACTGACGAGACAAAAGTTGAACTTTTTGGAAGGTGTGTGTCCCATTACATCTGGCGTAAAAGTAACACAGCATTTCAGAAAAAGAACATCATACCAACAGTAAAATATGGTGGTGATAGTGTGATGGTCTGGGGCTGTTTTGCTGCTTCTGGACCTGGAAGACTTGCTATGATAAATGGAACCATAAAATTCTGCTGCCTACCAAAAAATCCTGAAGGACAATGTCCGGCCATCTGTTCGTGACCTCAAGCTGAGACGAACTTGGGTTCTGCAGCAAGACAATGATCCAAAACACACCAGCAAGTCCACCTCTGAATGGCTGAAGAAAAACAAAATGAAGACTTTGGAGTGGCCTAGTCAAAGTCCTGACCTGAAGATGCTGTGACCTTAAATGACCTTAAAAACCTCCAATGTGGCTGAATTACAACAATTCTGCCAAGATGAAAGGGCCAAAATTCCTGCACAGCGCTGTAACAGACTCATTGCAAGTTATCGCAAACACTAGATTGCGTTTGTTGCTGCAAAGGGTGGCCCTTCACACAGGGCCATGTGGGTTTGGATTTTGTTTTCTCTTCATAATAAAAAACTTCATTTAAAAACTGCATGTTGTGTTTACTTGTGCTATCTTTGATTAATATTTAAATTAGTTTGATGATCTGAAACATTAAAGTGTGACAAACATGCAAAAAAAAACACTTTTTCACACCACTGTACATCCGGAAATCACTGTGTATGAAAACGATGACAACGTTTAGGTCATGAGACCAGGTAGTGGCTTTCATTTTGTTTTAATTCCTCACAGAAACCTATTTTGGACTAGTTTTATATTAATTTTATGGAGTGTTTTGAAGCTTGAAAGTTTCTATACACATTCACTGCACAGAAAAAATACATTGCTCCAACTTTCTTTTTTTTTTTGGGGGGGGGGGGGTGTACTGTTCTTTTAAGCTAAACGGCACTGACATCTTTTATATGACCTTTTTGTAAAAGCCAGGGTGTTTGAAGTAACGCAGACACATGCAAACCTCATGACCTTGCATTACCAACCAATAGCCCAGTCCACATATGCTAAAGATAAGCGCAGCGCAGCACAACTGGGGGTTTAATTACCTAGCGTAATCTCATTATTTTGTTTTCTAAACAGACTACTGAACAGCCTGCTAGCTGTGCACAGCTAATTGCCATTTCTCGAGGACAGAGTCACTGAGAGGAAAATCAAAGCCAACAGCAGAGGGTAAATTAGGACCACAACAGAACTAAAATATCAAGCCTCAGGCAGAAAATTAGCATTTCTGCCACATCACTGACCTTTTTCTTATGTCTTACTGCTCATTGACTATAACAACAAAGTCAAATAATAATGAAAAAGGTCTAAATTGATTTTTCAGAAAATAAATGGTATATTATATACAGTAAGTTTGTAATGTATTCATCCCCAACAACGTAGTACATGTGGTTTTGGGAACCTTTCCGATCCAAATTGTTTTGTATTACAAATGAGTTGTGGTCATTGAATTTGATTGGCTGAGAGTCGTTCCAATGGTATATGAGCTTTCCCAACCCCAATGTCATAATAGAAAAACGTTACTATTTTAAAATTCAATGAATTGGTGTTGAATGCATATGAAGGATAGTTCTGATCCTTGATGCTGATTGGTCAGTAGCTGGTCTGGTTTCCACTGAAATTATGAGAAGTGAATGTTGTCTAATGCTGGGAGATAAGCAGATGTATGCGTGTGAGAAAATATCGGTGACACTGTTCTTATGTATTGTCGTGCCTAACAATGCTCTTTAGCCGTGACTGTATTCACAATTCAGCTTATTGCTTACTTAAGCTTTTTATTAGCTCACCACTGCTTTGTAGTTTTATCTGTAAGTTTGAACTCATTGTGAGGATAAATGTTTAATGTCTGTTGGCTTACTTGCAAATGAAGTACAGTTTATGTACAAAATACAGCACTATTAAGCATTACATACAGTAGAACATTTAAGGGAGACGAGTAAGCAATCTAACATGTTTGCTCTAGATATTTGTTTTGTAACTCTTCACTGAAATCATCAGTGTTTAAAAATGTCCAAGAACATTGTGTTACTATAAACAACAAGATGTTATGTAGCTCACAGAGGGGGGACAAATATGGCTCATCTGTTTATGGAAGTGTTTATGCTTGTAAAAATACGGTTTAAATTGGGACAAAATGATATGAAACAGAATTCTGACAGTTTTGATTATTGGCAACTTGTTTGTTGATCCGTTCCATTTACTGTATGCTCCGGTCTAGTTTTTGTTTGTGCCAGTACAAACAGTCTGTCTCCATTTGGCAAAAGTATTCACTCAAAAAAAAAAAAAAAACATTTAAAAGTTTATTACATTAAACATTAAGCTTCCCTCTAAACACTGTGGGCCCTGGTAGAGGAAACATATTTGCCTAAAGCGACACTGTTGACTAGCTCCATCTCGCTATCTGTTAGTGAATCACAAAACAAAATACAACCAAATGTGTTTGTGGTATACAGCTCTGGATAAAATTAGGTGCCACTGAACAATTATTAGTTTCTCTGGTTTTACTATCAATAGGTATCTATTTGAGTACAATTAACATTTTTGTTTTATTCTATAAACTACTAACACCATTTCTTCGAAAATTCCAAATAAACCTATAGACATATAGAGCATGATATAGAAAATGACAACTGGTCAAAATAACAAAAAAAGATCTAGTGTTTTCAGACTTCAAACAATGCAAAGAAAACAAGTTCATATTCATTTTTAAACAACTCAATACTAACGTTTTAACTTAGGAAGAGTTCAGAAATCAATAATAGGCATCCGTCAGTCTCAAGAGACCATGGATCACACTGGATGAAGATTACTGGTATATTGTCAGTTGTGACTCAGAAGTCCAATTTGAGAATGGCAGTCTCTGTCGCAAAACCTGCAGATAAACTCTGAGGCAGGTTGGAGAGTTTGGGTTAGCAGGGCTGCCCAACCCTGTTCCTGGAGATCTACCTTCCTGCAGAGTTCAGCTCCAACCCTGATCAAACACAACTGAACCAACTATTTAGGATCTGAAGGAGCACTTGATAATTGTGTGTTTGATCAGGGTTGGAACTGAACTCTGTGGGAAGGTAGATCTCCAGGAACAGGGTTAAGCAGCCTTGGGGTATAGCCTTCCACCGAAGCTGCTTTGCACGAGCCATTTTGCACCTGTCAATTACGAGGGCTTGAGATCTCTTTTACTGACGTCTTTGTACCTCAGGTATGGTCTACCTGTTGGCTGCATTCCTTGTAACAGCTCGCAATGCAGGAGATTCTTTGGAATGCAGCCATAATTAATTCTGCTTTCTCAAGGATGATGCAGTCGGATATCATGTCCTGCCAGTTAATACCCAGGATGTGACAGAGGCAATGCAAGTGGAAGGTGTTGAGCCTACTTTCTTGTCGAGCATGCAGGGTCCATGACTCGCTGTCATAGAGAAGCATGCTCATCACACAAGCTTTGTAGTCCATGGATGCTTCTCAATATCTCTCCTTCTTTCGTCCTCAATCCTATGATCTGGAAACTGATCAAGGTTAGCTATCTTGTAGGACATCTCAATTCTATAATTGCACTGCAAGTAGGTGAGGATCGAGGAGTGCAGAGGCTTTCTTAGGAGTCTTGAGTGAGGATACACAGGTGTATCCTATGTGGAAGTCTTTTTCAGTGAAAAAAACACAAATTCTCCTCCCCCTTCACATCTATCCTAATAATTTCTCAGGTACACAAAAAGTTGGTGGAATAACCTTGATTTTCAATTACAGCTTGCACGTGGGTCCCGCTTTGCATTAGGTGACCTTAACTACTATGAACTTACATTTAGGTTATTCATTTGGTACAATGTACTTATTGTGTACATACATGTTTTTACAACACGGTTTCACTCCCAAGTCATCACATATTGACGTTTGGTCAGGACCCTTTGGCGTCACATTTTGACGCACAGGGTACCCCTTCAGCGTCATTTTGGACGTGCAGGGTCCTCCACTGCTTTAAATAAGAAACCCTTGGCGTCAATAAGCTGACGCGAAAGGCACTGTGAATTTTATCGTCATGATTAAATGATATATTGGGTAATAATATTGCCATTATTGCATATGTATTGGGGTGTGATTTTTCAATGCAAACAGTCACAACAGTTTTATTTATATTACACTATTTACACATTTACGAGCACATAACCCAACCCCTGCCCCTAAACCTAACCATTTGTCAATAAAACACAGATATAACAGGCAGATACAACTACAGTCACAATTTATTTAAAAAATATGAATATTCCAAGTCTTCCGAGGCAAAACGATTGATTTGTGAGAGGAACAGACGCGATCGCCCTCTCCGTGCTCATCCTGTTTTGCCGCAGTCCGTGCGCGAATTAAAAAAATGCCGCCAGACAGCAGAAGCATTACGTCAGCCTTGGTTGTGAAATTCTATTGGCTCTTGTGTGTCTCGTGACCGATTACGTCATGCTAATGCTCGGGCGTATCCTTTTTGAATAAGAATGTTAACGAAGTGGGATAATTTTTAGCGATTAAAACCTTATGTTTTACTTTCTTCTTCGCATAAAGATATCGTATGGCTTCAGAAGACTTGGAATGCAACACGACTTGTTTGTAATGCTTTTTTACTGCTTGTTTATGGTCAGTTTTTGCAATAAATACATGTGACTGTACTTATATTTGCCTGTGCTTTATATTGTTCAGAAGTGGGTAGGTTTAGGGTAGGGGTGGGTTTAGGTGCTCCAGTCAAAGTATAAATTTATATAAAATTGTTTACATTTTTACAAATGCATGCAAACCAGTAAGACAAACAACTGAAAACAGTGGAGGACCCTTCACGTCAAAAAACTACGCTAAAGGGGTACCTTAAGCGTCAAAATGCGACGCCAAGGGGTCCTGACCAAACGTCAATATGTGACGACTTGGGAGTGAGACCGTGTTGGTTTTTACATTGTACTTATCTTTAAAAAAAAAAAAAAAAAAAAAAAAAACCTATATACAGGTCCTTTTCAAAAAATGTGCATATTGTGATGAAGTTCATTATTTTCTGTAATGTACTGATAAACATTAGACTTTCATATATTTTAGATTCGTTACACACAACTGAAGTAGTTCAAGCCTTTTATTGTTTTAATATTGATGATTTTGGCATACAGCTCATGAAAACCCAAAATTCCTATCTCAAAAAAATAGCATATTTCATCCGACCAATAAAAGAAAAGTGTTTTTAATACAAAAAAAGTCAACCTTCAAATAATTATGTTCAGTTATGCACTCAATACTTGGTCGGGAATCCTTTTGCAGAAATGACTGCTTCAATGCGGCGTGGCATGGAGGCAATCAGCCTGTGGCACTGCTGAGGTGTTATGGAGGCCCAGGATGCTTCGATAGCGGCCTTAAGCTCATCCAGAGTGTTGGGTCTTGCGTCTCTCAACTTTCTCTTCACAATATCCCACAGATTCTCTATGGGGTTCAGGTCAGGAGAGTTGGCAGGCCAATTGCGCATAGTAATACCATTTTGGCACTGTGAGCAGGTGCCAGCGGTCGTGCTGAAAAATGAAATCTTCATCTCCATAAAGCTTTTCAGCAGATGGAAGCATGAAGTGCTCCAAAATCTCCTGATAGCTAGCTGCATTGACCCTGCCCTTGATAAAACACCGTGGACCAACACCAGCAGCTGACATGACACCCCAGACCATCACTGACTGTGGGTACTTGACACTGGACTTCAGGCATTTTGGCATTTCCCTCTCCCCAGTCTTCCTCCAGACTCTGGCACCTTGGATTCCGAATGACATGCAAAATTTGCTTTCATCCGAAAAAAGTACTTTGGACCATTGAGCAACAGTCCAGTGCTGCTTCTCTGTAGCCCAGGTCAGGCGCTTCTGCCACTGTTTCTGGTTCAAAAGTGGCTTGACCTGGCGCCTGTACACGGTGGCTCTGGATGTTTCTACTCCAGACTCAGTCCACTGCTTCCGCAGGTCCCCCAAGGTCTGGAATCGGTCCTTCTCCACAATCTTCCTCAGGGTCCGGTCACCTCTTCTCGTTGTGCAGCGTTTTCTGCCACACTTTTTCCTTCCCACAGACTCCCCACTGAGGTGCCTTGATACAGCACTCTGGGAACAGCCTATTCGTTCAGAAATTTCTTTCTGTGTCTTACCCTCTTGCTTGAGGGTGTCAATGATGGCCTTCTGGACAGCAGTCAGGTCGGCAGTCTTATCTATGATTGCGGTTTTGAGTAATGAACCAGGCTGGGAGTTTTTAAAAGCCTCAGGAATCTTTTGCAGGTGTTTAGAGTTAATTAGTTGATTCAGATGATTAGGTTAATAGCTCGTTTAGAGAACCTTTTCATGATATGCTAATTTTTTGAGATAGGAATTTTGGGTTTTCATGAGCTGTATGCCAAAACCATCAATATTAAAACAATAAAAGGCTTGAACTACTTCAGTTGTGTGTAATGAATCTAAAATATATGAAAGTCTAATGTTTATCAGTACATTACAGGAAATAATGAACTTCATCACAATATGCAATTTTTTTGAAAAGGGCCTGTATATAGTTTTTTTTTTTTTTAAGATAAGTACAATGTAAAAACCAACACGGTCTCACTCCCAAGTCGTCACATATTGACGTTTGGTCAGGACCCCTTGGCGTCGCATTTTGACGCTTAAGGTACCCCTTTAGCATAGTTTTTTGACGCGAAGGGTCCTCCACTGTTTTCAGTTGTTTGTCTTACTGGTTTGCATGCATTTGTAAAAATGTAAACAATTTTATATAAATTTATACTTTGACTGGAGCACCCAAACCCACCCCTACCCTAAAGTATAATTACATTTGTAATTACCACCGTTGACCCATGCCTTACACCCCAACCCACCCTTAAACCTACCCATACCACCAAACCTGTCCCTAACCTTACCCATATCCCACCTTAATAGAAGCAAAAGTTTTGCAATGCTATATAACCACATTAAGTACATTGTACTTATTTTTTGATGTAAGTACATAATAGTTAAGGCCACCTAATATAAAGTGTGACCTGTACGTGTCTTGGCATGCCTTCCACCACCTTTCACATTGCTGTTGGGTGACTTTATGACATTCCTGGCGTGAAAATTTAAGCAGTTCAGGTTTGTTTAATGGCTTGTGACCATAAATTTTTCTCTTAATCACATTCCAAGTTTTCAATGGGGTTCAGGTCTGGAGATTGGGCTGGCCATGACAGGGTCTTGATCTGGTGGTGGTCCTCCATCCATACCTTGATTGACTTTGTGGTGTGGTATGAAGCACTGTCTTACTGGAAAAACCAGTTCTCAGAGTTGGGGAACATTGTCAGAGCAGAAGGAAGCAAGTTTCTTCAAAGAAAACTTTGTACGTGGCTTGATTAATGCGCCCTTCACAAAAATGAATGTGCCCGATTCCAGCCTTGCTGAAGAACCCTCAGATCATCACCAATCCTCCACCACATTTCACATTGGGTGCGAGACAATTGAAGGCCTTTCCAGGTCTCTCTCTAACTGTTAGATGACCAGGTGTTAGGCAAAGCTGAAAATTGGACTCACCACTTTTCAAATCTCAGCCTGTCTCTTTTAGGCTTGTCATTGACGAATGCTGCCATTTAGCATTGTTTTTGTAGGTCATCCTATGGTTGTTGAGTGACATTCAAATGAGTTGGTGGTCATCCTGGTGAGTGGATAACTGTTTTTGCCCTCTGCCAAGCTGTAGCTTTGTTGTCCCCAAGGTCTGCAGCTTGACCTTGTTCTTATGAAACGCTTTCTTGGACATTTTAAGGATGGAGGCAACTTGACGCTCTCTGTATCTTTCTGCCAGTAAAGCCAGAATCAAACCCTTCTGTTCCTCACTCAAAACTTTTATTTTCAACTCTTTTGGTATGGCTAGTTTTTAGATTTTTCTTTTACTTTAGAGATGCCAATTTAAGAAACATTTGGAGTGATCTTTTATTTTTTTCCAGAGCTGTATAGTGATATGCAGTAGCAGTCAAAGCTTTACAGATGTAAAGCATACAGATGTGACATACATATGAAATATTACATGTCGTAACTTGAGGAATTTAAATGCAGACTGTGAACATGCTAAAGCTGACCTCAGCTCACCTCCACCAGCTGGAAAAAGTATTTGAATCTCTCTTTGCCGGCCTGAAAACATGCTTTCTAATATTATCAGGAGACATCACTTTTCTTAACGGTGCACCAGGAATCTGTCAGTGTTGTGCATAGCTTGAAGTCCTAGGCCAGAGCTTACTATTTATACAGTGAAAGTGATGGTGCCATGCGTTAAGGAACTTTGGCAAGAAAATACATCATCTGAACAGCCCTGCACACACACACACACACACACACACACACACACACACACACACACACACACACACACACACAAAGAATGCTCCACAGCATCACAGCATGACTAACCCCCTTGGGCGATGTGTGATGGTGAATTGCGGTGACAGGCTGCCCCAACATTGGCCTCCATGTTTTGACGTTCTCTGAGAGTCTTTGCACGTTATTTACACAGAAAACAGTTTGTGCCCTTTACTTCACTCTTCCTTTTCCTTCTATACCCTGCAGTCTGCATTTCTCTTAGCCCTCATCCAGCACAGACTGGAGGGCAATAGTATGGGAGTCTGTTTCCCCTCAGAGGTACTTGTGGCTTTATATCTCCCAACCTGACTAAATATCTGCAATTATGTCTCTCATAGTTGATACTTTCTATCTCACAATGTGACTTTATCCTGCAACTAGCACTTAGCTAAGTGTTTAACGCTGAACTGGCAAGCAATTCCAGCTGCAGTGTTGAACCTATTCCCCATTGTCTTCCATGGATGACCAGCCTTTTTGGGGGAATTAATTACTGTCATTGTAAACCTGCAATAATTGAGAAATCACATATTTGAAATGACCAACTTCTCTTCCGATGACTGAAAGCGTCATCCCTTTGGCCTTGATCTGGACAACTTCCCGTTGAAGGGTTTCACTTACCTTAGCGCGGTCATCCATCTTGCAATCTCAGTGAAAATTGGAGGAATGCTGGCCGTTAAATAGGATTTCTCATATACAGTGCCTTGCAAAAGTATTCATACTCCTACATTTTGTTTTCATGTTTTATGTTTCAGCCTTAAACTGCTTTAAATTACTTTTTTTCACATCAATCCACACTGCACACACCATATTGACAAAGCAAAAAACAGGTTTGTAACAACATTGCACATTTATTAGAAATAAAACATTTAAATGATTCCATTGCAGAAGTATTCATACCCTTTTCTGGGACACTTGAAATTTAGGTCAGGAGCATTCATATCACTTATTATATATACTTTATATAATATATTACTATACTTCGAGTGGAGTTAACCAGTGGCAAATTCAATTAAATGGGTAATAAGAGGTCTAACAGCTGAAAATGCATATCAGAGCAAAAAACCAAGCCCTGAGGTAAAAAAAAAAAAAAAACCACATGTAAAGCTCAGAAACAGGATTGCGTCAAGCCACTCAGCTGCATTGAAGGTTCACAGAAGCATGTAGCCTGCACTATCCATAATAGAAGAAGGTTGAAAAATACTAGGACTCTTCCTAGTGCTGGCCTTCTGGGGAAACAGAGCAATTGATGGAGAAGGGCCTTGGTTGTACTGGTGACCAAGAAGCTGATGGTCACTCTAGTTGAGCCCCATGATCATGTATGTACTGTAGATGGGAGAAACTTACAGAAGGACAAACATCACTGCAACACTCCACCAATCTAGTCATTATGGTGGTGTGTCCAAACTCAATCCTCTCCTCAGTGAGAACACATGAAAACCCACCTAGAATTTGCAACAAAGCACCTAAAGAACTCTCAGATTGTAAGAAACAAGATTTTGTGGTCTGGTGAACCTCAGTTCCAAGCATCATGTTTGGAGGAAAGCAGGCACTGCTCATTACCTGCACAGTAGCATCCCAAAAGTAAGTATGGAGGTAGCAGCCTCATGCTGTGGGGCTGTTTTTCAGTGGCAGGGACTAAGGGACTCATCAGAGTAGAATGAAAGCTCAACACAGCAAAATAAAGAGATATCCTTAATGAAAACCTAGTCCAGAACATTCAGAACTGGTCAGAAGGTTCACATTCCAACAGGATAATGACCCTAAACACATAGCAAGAGTGGCTTATAGACAACTCTATGAATGTCCTTGAGTGGTCCAGCCAGAGCCTTGGCTTGAACCCAATCAAACATTTCTGAAGAAACCTGAAAATGTCTGCCAGCCCACATCCAAGCTGACAGAGCTTGAAAGGTGAAGAAGCGAGAAGAAGAATGCCAGGTAATTGCCAAATGCAGATGTGCGAAGCTTGTCGCATCGTACCAAAAATTCTTGAGGCTGTAAAGGTGCTTCAACTATGTACAGCGTTAAGGGTATGAATACTTATGCAACGTTCTTATTTCAGTGTTTTATTTTTTAAAAATTGCAATATTTTTAATTGTGCATTTTAACTTTATATCCCATGATGTGACTTTATTTGCTATGTGTTAGTCTGATTGAGATCCTCAGAGTAAAGTTTTGATAGCGCCACAGTATTTATACTTCTTGACAGAAACGACATATGAATTGGTTACTTTTGCCATCACTGCCTATTCAATTGAAATAGGAAAAGAGTTTAATAACAATTGCAAGAATGACACATCCCATCTCTAAAAAGCTGTCTTTTCTTCAGCGATGCTTCTTTAGGGCTCAGTTGACTCAGCCATTACATCACATCTTTCGGTGAAACCAGGGACCCGCAAAATCAGGCCTCCGAAGCCAGCGCACCACTGGGGGCGATTCATTTGAAAGCTAACGATGACAGCAAACTTAGAACACATTAAAAGACCAAGACAACAATGTCGACCTACATTTTAATGTTATGTAAATCTGACCCAACAACTGTTTTCTTTAAAGAAGCAAAGCAGGGACATATCGTTCACGATCGTGACTTGTTACTGCACCTTGTCGCGCTTCCCACAGTTTTAGAAGCAGGCTTTCAGAAATGTTATAGCTGGCTCCTGGAGGGAACCTTCTGGCTTTTTCTCTTACATGCACTCATACAAACATGCTTACACAAACACACAGATTAGCAGCCACATCATGTTAGCCAGAGGGACACACACTCATCAATTTGTTTGTAAACAGCAGATTAGCACGCGGTAAAACCAAGTCGTACACTGGGTCCCTGAAGGGAACACACAAGCAAAGAAAGCAAAGATATACACACATACATATATAGATTTATAAAGCGGAGTTTTGTTGTTTCACTTTCTTCAGTATAACCATGAGAATGGATTTGTGTTTCATAACAACCTTATCTTTTTTTCCAAATCACATGCTAGAGAGAAAAATGAAAGACTATGGATATGGGCTATTCTACAGAGTTGATGCAAACTGCTGTCTCAAAATTAAAAAAACACATTTAAAAACCATTTAAGTATTCAAATCTTAGAACATCATTTTATTATCTATTGAAACCCACAATAATATTTAAAATATCAGTAAGCTTAATATATATATAAAATCAGCATTAAGTGGGTACTTTCAATTGGAAGGTGGCTATCCTAAACAATAACCCCTACATTTCAATTTATGAAAATGATTTTGAAAGAAATTTTGCATTTTATTCCAATTGCTGTTTTAAGTAAAGTTCAAAATACTTATTGTATCTTTTTTTTTGGTAAATTCTGAAACTTTACGTAAAAAAGTGTCTGTATTTTCATGTCACTACCGAATCAGTATGTCTTAGTCCATTGGCTGAGATTTTAATTTGAGACTTTCTCTTATAGCTACATGGTGAGTAGATAGGCCATATCATTTTGACTTGAAATTTGTTCAAAAATATGAAAAGTCTGTGTGTAACTTCAAAGAATGTCACTATCAAATACCATTTTTCTATAATTAAACACTCTTTTCTGAGAGTTATTCCATAACATTTAGTTTTTATATGTGTACAGATTTTATCGACAATTACATGACATTTATGCAAAGAGTCAGTATTTGCAGTGTTGGCCCTTCTTTTTCAGGACCTCTGCAATTCGACTGGGCATGCTCTCAATCAACTTCTGGACCAAATCCTGACTGATAGCAACCCATTCTTTCATAATCACTTCTTGGAGTTTGTCAGAATTAGTGGGTTTTTGTTTGTCCACCCGCCTCTTGAAGATTGACCACAAGTTCTCAATGGGATTAAGATCTGGGGAGTTTCCAGGCCATGGACCCAAAATTTCAACGTTTTGGTCCACGAGCCACTTAGTTATCACTTTTGCCTTATGGCACGGTGCTCCATCATGCTGGAAAATGCATTGTTCTTCACCAAACTGTTGTTGGATTGTTGGAAGAAGTTGCTGTTGGAGGGTGTTTTGGTACCATTCTTTATTCATGGCTGTGTTTTTGGGCAAAATTGTGAGTGAGCCCACTCCCTTGGATGAGAAGCAACCCCACACATGAATGGTCTCAGGATGCTTTACTGTTGGCATGACACAGGACTGATGGTAGCGCTCACCTTTTCTTCTCCGGACAAGCCTTTTTCCAGATGCCCCAAACAATCGGAAAGAGGCTTCATCGGAGAATATGACTTTGCCCCAGTCCTCAGCAGTCCATTTGCCATGCTTTTTGCAGAAGATCAATCTGTCCCTGATGTTTTTTTTGGAGAGAAGTGGCTTCTTTGCTGCCCTTCTTGACACCAGGCCATCTTCCACAAGTCTTGGCCTCACTGTGCGTGCAGATGCGCTCACACCTGCCTGCTGCCATTCCTGAGCAAGCTCTGCACTGGTGGCACTCCGATCTCGCAGCTGAATCCTCTTTAGGAGACGATCCTGGCGCTTGCTGGACTTTCTTGGATGCCCTGAAGCCTTCTTAACAAGAATTGAACCTCTTTCCTTGAAGTTCTTGATGATCCTATAAATTGTTGATTTAGGTGCAATCTTAGTAGCCAAAATATCCTTGCCTGTGAAGCCATTTTTATGCAACGCAATGATGGCTGCACGCGTTTCTTTGCAGGTCACTAAATGGAAGAACAATGATTTCAAGCATCACCCTCCTTTTAACATGTCAAGTCTGCCATTCTAACCCAATCAGCCTGACATAATGATCTCCAGCCTTGTGCTCGTCAACATTCTCACCTGAGTTAACAAGACGATTACTGAAATGATCTCAGCAGGTCCTTTAATGACAGCAATGAAATGCAGTGGAAAGTTTTTTTGGGGGATTAAGTTAATTTTCATGGCAAAGAAGGACTATGCAATTCATCTGATCACTCTTCATAACATTCTGGAGTATATGCAAATTGCTATTATGAAAACTTAAGCAGCAACTTTTCCCATTTCCAATATTTATGTAATTCTCAAAACTTTTGGCCACGACTGTACAGCTGTTCAGAACTGCGCTAGCTAACCATGTGCTGATTAGCATTTTTGAGCTAGCTTCATTTAGTGACATCTTTTTTGTTTTTTTTGAGGTGTTATTCCATAAAATTTGTCACTACCAAAACAGTTACTACCAAAACATGGCATCACTGTTTCGGTAGTGACAAAAGGGAACTCAAAATCCTTTATTTGAGGGAAATAAACAAAATGTTATTACAGTTATGCAAATGTTTAGTATTTTAGTATGTTTAAGTAGTGTTTTAGTAAGTGGGTTAAAATTCTGTAATGTGATTGCTATCAAAACATTATTGTCACTACCAAAAATATGCTGTCACAACGAAAATATAGGATGTTTTGTCAAAAATAAAGTATACTGAATTATGAACTAAGATTCTATGATAGTTTTTGGTGCACACTATATATAAACTAATGAACTCTTAAGTGTGAAATCAATCACAGTTAAAATATTGTTAAAATTGTAGCTGCTACTGATTTACCTCTGAACACTTTTTAATAAAATAGAAGAATATATATTTACAAGGAAGATGTACGCAAAATCTTAATAGGTCAATATAACCCTTCTTCTTCAATTATTACCCTCTTGTAATTGTTAGGATTTTTTATTCCGCACTAAAACTGAATAGGCAGTCCAAACCGTAAAGCCTAGAGACTTGAAACTTTGTCAGATGGTAGAACTCATGCACGCTACTCAGACATAGTGACTCGCCCCAATCGGCCAATAAATGGCGCTACAGCGATCAAAAACGTGAAACCTCTGATAACTCCTAGTACGTTTGTAGTAGACTTAAGTGTCTTATATCATTCTTTGGCTCAATCAAAATAAAATGGCAATCTCCGATTTCATTTCATTTCCGGTATGCACATTTTTCCGCCATTTTGAAATGTTTTTAAAACCTACTTTTGCGAACTAATCCTAGGTTTTTTTGCCCGATCGGAACCAAACCAGTGCAGAAATGTTCTCTGGACAGAGAAGATCAATAATTATTAAAAATACTTGAACTTTTGACTCACGGTCGCAGGGGGGCGTCAAAACGTTTGGAATGGGCGGGGCCACTTTGACTAAAATGGCTATAATTTGTGAATGGAAAGAGATATCTTCACCAAACTTGGAACATATGTGTAGGAACTCAATGTTTGATGAAAACCAAACAATTGCGGAGCTTGACCACTTGGTGGTGCTATAAGATGGAAAAAAAATCATAAAATGACTATAACTATGCAACCATTAGTCCAATTGATTTGAAACTTGGTATGCAATCTCTTTGTCCAATGTGCCATAAGGGTCTCTGAGGACATTGGTGTATCTCAAAAAACATGGCCGCCATTGGCCAATGAATTTTGAGCACCAATTAGACAAGGTTAACAGAGGTCGATCGGAACGAAGCTTGGTGGGCATATTTGACTCAAAGTTTTACAGCTCAGTAAGAATTTTGAAAGAAATCGGACACTAGTTGGCGCTAACAAGATTTTTTGCCTCTATATTGTGTGGATGTGTGAAACACCACGTGATTACAATATAATTTGATAGATCTCCTCATGCGGAGTAACTTTGCCTCAAGAACCATTACTGTCAATCAAATCGTTTAATAAATATTCACAAATTTGTTAAAAATTACTTTTGCAAACTAATCTTAGGGTTTTTATTCAATCTCGATCAAACCACTGCAGTAACATTCTCTGGACTCTCTAGATCAATAATTCTCAAAAAATGTTGAATTTTGTCCTTTGGTTGGCTATAACAGGGTCATTTAGGAAAGGGGCATGGCAATATATACCCAAAAGCCTATAAAACCTAAACAAAAACTCAAAAAATTTATGGAAATTGGTGCAAACGTGTCAGATGACTCTTAACAAGCATGCAAGTTTCATGGAAATTGGACCATGGATGGCACTATAACAGTTTAAAAGACTTAAAAACCACACAATTTCTCTTTTGAAATGGCCTCAAATTGCTAAAAAATGCTCATATATTCACTCAAACACTAGATCTTCATATCATATGTCATTTATTTCATGTTGGCCTACATCCTAACAGCATAGAAACCAAAAAGGCCTTAAATGCTCGAACGCCGGTAATTGCTGCTTGCAGCTATATTATATTAATGTATTTCCGTAGTGACAAATTTGGGGACAGGACAAGTATTCTAAAACTTTCTGAATACAATATGAGAATTAACTGCACAGTTACCAGAAATGTGTACATTGGATATTTTTGCATACACACAAAATTTGTGGAAACACTTTTTTTTAAGATTTTGCACTAGTTCTGTAAAATGGCCCATATATATAATGCTAATAATATATAGAAAAAAGAGATTAAGTCAAATACTGTTGCACTCTGACCTCAGTCCCAAAGAGACAATGCCATTACATTATTTAAAGGAGGTTGTGGCGTAAGGTGGTCTCCACAGACCTCAATAATACCCTCAAATTTCTGCCTGCAATACAAAACAAACATGCAACTTGCATGTACTATTTGTTTCTTTTAAACCATTATTAATTTTCTGCATTCCTTTGGGATCACTTTCAACTCCAATATTGTGGATATGCTGCTCCAATTTAGCAATCTGGAAAGAATAATAATAAAAAAAAAAAAAAATGTGTGGCTTATTGCCGGTTCCTGGAACGCAGGGTGACAAATTGAAAGGATTAAATCAAGCAGGGACTCAAGAGGGCCCAAGAAAATGGTCGGTCTTTTGAGTCTTTTAAATTATTTTAACAACTCCATCAGCCTTTTTCCAGCACCATAACCCACTTTATATCTCACTGATTTCGCTGATTAAATATCTAAGCAACCTCAGATGGAAAATGCTGTCAGACAGTAGCATTTTGAGCTCATCTAAATCATGATTCTGTGCTCATTATCTTTCAAATGCTACCTAAAGTGGCTAAGCATGTGCTGAATGTACCACTGATATCAGCAAGAAGCAGGATAAATGAATTCTCTTTTAGGTAGTGCAAAGAGTACAATGAAAATCTGTCTCTGTTACCTGGGAAACCTGCCAAACGGTGTGAATAGCTGAAATATGAATTAACAGGAGCATTAGGAAGGACTGAAAAACTGAAAACAGAAAAAAAAATAATCATGGAGTTTTTCAAAGGTTTATTAATTAAAAAAGAAGTTGTATGTGAGCAGAAACAATAGAGTGTAAGAACAGAATCCAAGTATATACTTAGAATGTCAGTGGAGCACAGATTAGGTTGTTTTATGTAATTTCTTCTTCATTGAAAAAAAAAAGAAGTGTCCTATATATGACAATTCCAATATACCATGTTTTTCAAGGCACTTGAATGCTGGAACTCTGCATCTGCCGCAACAACAATTTCATATAATCATCGGGTTATTGCTACTGTAATAATCACAAATGGGGAAACTTAGTACAAAGTGTTTTAAATTGCATCCTGATCAAATACTTGAACAGAACAAATCAATCCAAACAACTCAAATGAGCAAAAATGCTTAACAGATGAAGCAAATCTATGAGCAACTGGAATAAAAAGAGCTTGAGATGGGTTTGGGGAATAAGCAGTAAAGCGAAAGAAAGGACGGACATTCTAAATGTGCCAAGTAATACAGCAATAATTCTCTTTCCAATAACACTTAATGTTTTTAAAGACATAATACACTGAAATACCTAATTAAGTCTTAAAATATTCGGTCTTTCTATATAAAACCTGGAAATAAAGATCAGTTCAAGTAGCGCACATGCATAGCCTCTAGGTGGTGTGAATAGAAAACAACCAAAACAAAACAGACCATTTAAACATAACATCAGCCACAAGCCACAGCTGTGTTTGTGCTGAAACAATACCATCTCGGTTTCACACAAGCTGGAAAAGGCACATATAGAAAAGGAGAAAGAGATACTAAGAAAGAGAGGTATAGATTGAAGCACTGAAGCACTAATGAAGCTCTCATGGCTTAAAGCTACAGCGCATTTCATTTTACACTGAAAATCCACAAACTGCCATAATAAATCAAGAGGTGCTCAAAACCGTGTATTTATATCCGTTTTGCATATATATCTTGACGTTCACGTCTGAATTTACTGTTTAACTGGAGGGGAAGTTCCTTGGGGCATCACTGCGGCACACTGATATGACTGGAAATTTCCTGAGGTGTTAACTCTCTAAACCTCGAAATTTATAATGCCACTTTGGAGATATATATACATATTTTCAGAATTTCCCAACACCGTGTGCGCTGTAGCTTTAAGAACACCTCGAACACTTTCTCGTCGTATAAAAAAGTCTGCATATCCTTCTTAGTAAAGTGTCAATGCAACAACAAAGAAGAAATTTGCATAATGATGTACAAAATTACGAAAGAAAATTCTTATCCCTAAATGGTTTTCCTATTTTTTTTTAATCATACTTTCACATCTATCTCTATCTTACGTAACTAACACTACAATAAATTCACAATTTGAAGATATTTAAAATATTGCTCACCAGGCTGTCTCTAATCAGCCTTTAAAGTCCTAGATCAAATTAGATAAAATAAAACACATTTCCAACATCCTTTCAGCCCTGATTGTCACACTTTAAATCTAATCGACAGTTTTTCCTCTGAGAATTTTAACTTAAAGAGATAGTTCGGCCAAAAATGAAAATTCACCCTCATGTCGTTCAAAACTAGTTAGACCTTTGGTCATCTTTGGAACACAAATGAAGACATTTTTGATGAAATCCGAGAGCTTTCTGAAGCAAAAAAAGTATTTTCGTAGCTTCATAACATTACGGTTGAACCACAGATGTCACATGAACTATTTTAACAAATTTTCTGGGCCTGGGAACATTGCTGTCTATGCAGTCAAAAAACTCTCAGATTTCATCAAAAGTATCTTCATCTGTGTTCGGAAGATGAACGAAGGTTTTACGGGTTTAGAACAACACAGTTAAGTAAATACTGACAGAATTATAATTTTTAGGTGAATTATCCCTTTAATACCAAACGATTCTCAATCTGCCGTGACATTATTGCACAATTCACTGTGCATATCTAAATACATATATTTTATCCCTAGACCTTTTCACCATTTTCACTCATGATATACAAATAAATGAGATAACTGAGCGTAATTCGAAAAAAAAATATAACACCAAACCACAAAAAAAGCTTCAAGCGCAGAATATTTCTTGCTAAATTCATGTGAACTGAAGCGGTACACTGAGGAAGAAACAGGAAACCGCACTGAATGAACCACAATGTATTTAGGCTTCTGAGCTACTGAAGGTCATTCACAGTCCTTAAATGATAAAATTCTCTTCCCATTCGATTTCATAAGCATACAATAATATACATACACGCTGTCCCAGAGAAAGGTAAACGTAGCTCTTTGGTAACTTTCATCTCAAAGGGCGAATTCAGAAATTAATTCGAAAGGTTACGCATTCACAAACATACACCTGTATAGTATGTACACAAAAAACATACTGATGAGGCAGGTGTGATGCATGAGTCAAGGTGAAGGTCCAGGTTTTTCTATATTGACTTGTGTACCTTAGCAAACATGAAACCTCCAATTTCACAGCCGCCATAAGAAGAATAAAAATATGTTTACCAAGCTAATTATTTTTGTATCTGCATTATTTGCTGAAGCCATTGCAGAGCATGTATACTTGATGGTGATTTCAAATAGCTCTATGTGAAAGTGTATTTTAATCAATTTTGCCTTTGGGATGGATTGCAATAGCCGTAGGTTGGATACATACTGGAATACATAGCGATCGTACAGCATGGTCCCTTTTTAGAGATGATTCTATGATGTTTCCCAATTGAACAGCTTAGTTAGAATCTAACAGTCTTGCTCTATATGTTAAGGCTGACACGTTTACGTGTTTACAAGCAGGTCTAGCGAGCCCTTGCGAATACATATCTGCTAATAAAAATGGTTGGACAGAATAAATGAGTGCAAGTTTAATACAAGGCACAGTGTGTGGAGGTGCATGAGCGGCAAGACAAGTCATGGCCCCTTAAGTGGAATGACAGCTTTATGTGTACATGTGCATTTGTCTTGAGCATAAATATTCGTGTGCAGTGATGTGACAGGATATGGTGTTTCTCAGGATTTGATGAGCGCAGGGATATTAGGGACCTGCATGTAGATATGTGTGTTACTCAGAGGTCAGTCGTAGCCTTGGCAGTGAGGGCCTGGATGCGACTGGTGTTGCAGTTTTTGCAGAGAACGTGGCCATCCAGAGGGTAGCAACCCTGGTTGTCTCCCTCAGAAAGAAGACAGCCACAATCCTATAGAGAGGACACACAAAACTATGTTTAAGGAAGGACAAAAACGTCTAAAAAACTTCTAGGAATTTTTAACCACTCACCTCACAGCGATAACACTGCACATGGAAGTCGCGGTCTAAAGCCACAATACGCACAGTCTCCTCCTGGCCAGGTGCTGGCATTATAGCATCGTTACACACAGAGCAACGAGGGGCAAATTTCCTTGAAAAAGAGAAGAAAAAACAGTCAAGACAGATGCTCAAAGTTGGCTTGTGATGACCTTTGATACAAGTGAATTTGATTAGAACAAAAATAAATATATAATATAATGTGATATTATTAGTGCTGTCAAAATGAGCGTGTTACTGCAGGTGATTAATTTTTCCAGTTTAACAGCGTTAAAAATGTTTAACGCAGGGGTGGGGCTAGGGTTGGCCAACCCCACTCACAACCGCTGCTTCTGTCTCTTTTTTCTTGACAAGAAGTGTGTTTAGTTGCAGAACGTCTTTACGACCACATCAATCTCGCATTTCAAATTCACTTCAGTCCTAGCCCTAGTCAAACAACCGCAGGAAAGGAACAGGTGATGAGGAAGCTTCAGTAGAACAACAGTGAACTGTGGTCAGATGTTGTCAGGCCATGTCAGTAAAAACCAATTTACCTGTGCTGTCAGCCATTATTACTGTACATGTGCACTTCAATTGCGATTAATTGCAATTAATTTCAGAATTTTTAAAAATGTATTAGTTGTTTTTTTATCGATTTATAATATACTGCCCTCCAAAGGCAGAGTGCAGTAACTACGCTAACACTGAAACTGAGAAAAATGCCTTTAAAGTTTTTACGCCAGCTAGTCAAACATGTTGGCACTCTTGTTTCTCTGAAACACTCTTGTTTCTCTGGGACAAAATTGAACCAGGAGACTTTGCCACAAGACAAAACAGTCCATTTTAAGCTTTAACTCAATTTTGACCAAATGCGTAGTTACTGCGCTTTGCCTTTGGAGAGCAGTATAATATAATATAATATAATATAATAATAATAATAATCACTATTACTTAAAAGTTAAAGGACAGTAAGATTTTTTTAATTAAATTAAAACTTCTATTTAGCAAAGACATATTAAATTGATCGAAAGTGAAAGTAAAGACATTTTTTATTCATTTATAAGACATTATTATAGAAAAAAATCGAAATAAATTAAAATAAATGCTGATCTTTTGAACTTTACATTTTGGTTTCCAAAAAATATAAAGCAATTTAACTGCATTTTTTTTTTTTTTAGCATTAAATGAGCATGTTAACATGACTTCAAAAGGATCATGTGACAATGAAGACTGCAGTAACGGTTGCTGAAAATCCAGCTTTCCAGGTTTTTCCATCACTGGGATAAATTACATTTTAAAACGTATTAACAAAGAAAATTGTTATTTCAATTATAATAACATTTATTGTTATTATTATCGTTTTTTTTTTACTGTATTTTGTGGTCAAATAAATGCAGCTTTGGTGAGCATAAAAGAATTGGAAAAATATAAATACATTTTTAAAAATCCTATCGATACAAACTTTTGAGTGCTAGTGTAGTTAGATAGGATGCAACATTTATTTTGCAACATAGGCTTATTGTGAATACGTGCCTTTATATACCCTTTTGCAAAACTAAATATCACTGCACATTAGAGGCAGCAAAACTCTGACAATTTTTATTCCTTTTCACAAAAAGTATGATTTATAGATAAAGAGTTTGATTAATAAAGCTTCATTTTCACACAGTTACTTGCAGAATGTTATATTATGGCTTCAAAACTATTTTAACATCCTGCGCGATTTGAAAACTGATACTTTTGAATGTTGTCTTCACATATACAGCTTCATACGCATGAGTTTTCTAATTCAGTAGGTTTCCTTGGTAGCTCACGCAATACAGCATTGCACTTGAGTGATGAAGATCTTCAGTATAAACCTTGTGAAACTACATTTCGACAAAACAGCTCAGAACTGCATAAGGAAGTTAAAATAGCACGGCTGCATCAACAAATGTGTTTTTATATCACTTTTGCATTTGTTAACACTATTGGGCAGGTTTAGGGTTGGGTTTGGTGTAGGGGATATTTCCAACATGATAGAGCAGCCACAAAATGTACCTCAAGCAGTGTAAAAAAGAGACACAGCAACCAACATAATAAAAATGTGCCATAGTCACGTATTGAAAGTGTGTTTTAGAACCACTCTCTGGACATTTCATTTTTTAAAACTGGTGCAAAACGTGCAGCAATTACGGTGTTGCAGAAATGTATGTAGAGCCACGTATTTCCAATGAGCCTGTTTTTTTGGGCCTAAGTTTAAATTTTGGGATCTTCATAGTAAAATGTGGGCACCTCTGCTCTATAACATTTGTTAATTTAAAGATACAAACTTGTTTTATGGCATTCAAAGCAAAGGAATCAAGATTAGTCATTGAGCACCCGCGATAACTCTGACTTCGCATTAAAGAGTCCATTCATCATAAATAATTTTTTTGTCACTGCTTACTCTCCTTTATATTGTTCTAAGCCTGCATGTGTAGGAGAGCCAATTTGGCAGTCAAGATTATCAGTGAATAAAAGCTTAAAAAATAAGTCATACAGGTTTGAAATGGTTTGGAATGATGCAAGAGGGTGAAAAAATAGGTGAAATAATTCTTTAAAAATAAATGAATAAACCTTACAATTCTATTCTATTCACATAGTTGAGAATGGTGTATGAAATATTACTCTAATCCAAATGGACAGATGATCAACCATAAATAAAGTAATATTTCTACTATGTGGAACTTATTTCAAAGACACATGTTTTAGAAAGCTTCACAATGAATCTATTTGTGTGTTCAGCAATTTGAGAACATAGGACAGGAACAGAGAGAGACGAGGTGAGTATGTGTACACAAAGCTAAACGGTCAGGTGATTCACTTCTTCATTGGGTTTCACCAACAAACAGCAAAATGGGGGAAGTTTAGCAGATGGTGGCCTAATTATACCACAATAGTAACAATGAGTACAATCCAGGTACAGCCCAACTGTTCCTCGACACAATAGCATTTCTGTTATGATCATATTCTCACAATCCCACATTCCTTCTGAAACCTTTCAATTCCTTAATCCATACACAAAAGCTGAACAGACTACTTAAAAGTCATATTTCCCGTAAATAAGAGCTTGAATTGTTTTGTATGTGATATTTGAACCCGAAAATAGCTTTAAATATTTTATGTAATTGAGATTAAAATAACATGTTATCCCTGCATGTGGTATATGGAAATACGAAGCATAATTGTGTTTCTGCTCATACTTGTGGAAGTCTTCGATGCAGTGGATGTGGTTGGAGGCGTCCACAGTGAAGGGAATGCCGTCCAGACTCCGATGGCAGACCACACAGGTGAAGCACTGGGGATGATAGGCCTTCCCAGTCGCCCGCAGGATACGCTCCATTATGGGCTTACTACATATGTTGCAGGTCTCCAGGGTGTTCTAAAATCAAACAGAGAAACAAAGATCTTACATAACGCTTGTGCTCAGCCAAAGCAAACTGTAGAAAAAAGGCAACTGAGATGGATTTATATAAGCAAATAATTCAAGCTGTGATAGTGAGAGACGTGGCTTGGCAGTCGTAATAACCTTCGACCTCAAACTAAAGTGAAGATATGCTTGATTTACAATACAAAGTACAAAGATATAAAACAAAACAAACTTTTCCATTTCTACCTTCCTTACTTTTTCATTGAAGAACCATCTCACAAACACGCACACACGCATACATACACAGACCTTAAAGGCATAGTTCACCCAAAAATGAAAGTTCTGTCATAATTTACTCACTCCCAAGTCATTTCAAACCCATTTGACTTACTTTCTTCTAAAGGACTAATTTATTTCCATTACTGTTCTTAAAGGGATAGTTCACCCAAAAATTAAAATTAGCCCATTATTTACTCACCCTCCAGGCATTCTAGGTGTACATGACTTCCTTCTTTCAGACACATCCAATCGGAGTTCTATTAAAATTACCCTGGCACTTCCAAGCTTTAGAATGGCATAGGTGGGTGTTTCCCATCAACAGTCCAAAACAATCCAACAAAGTGCATCCATCCATAATAAAAGGTGTATTGAATCAATGCATTTTTGTAAGAAAAATATCCATATTTAAAACTTAATAATCACTTTGATCTAGCTTGCGCCAACTGGTCCTACACAGAAGCCCTTCCAGGCAAATAAAATATTGACGTTGTCATTGCGCATGTGAGGTTGAGTCTCGCACAAACCAACGTTTGTTTACAACAGCAAAGGAAGCAAAGTTTCCTTACTTTAGCAAAGGAAAACCAGTCCCTTATTGGCTAATATTGAAATCCTCTGACATTTGTCTTTACAAATCCTTGTTTTGTACTTTTGTGACCACGGTGCATTTGTGTTCGTCAGTTCTGAGAGGCGCATGCGGACTGCCGCAAGCTAGAAAAAAAGTAATTATTACCTTTTAAATCTGGGTATTTTTCTTACACAAATGCATTGATTTGCTACAGGAGGCTTTTTTTACCCCCTGGACCTGGATGCACTTTATTGGACCTGCCCATGCCATTCTAAAGGTTTGAAATGCCAGGATAATTGATTATCAATTATCAATTATCAATTATCTGATTGGATTCATCTGAAAGAAGGAAGTCATATACACCTAGAATTCCTTGAGGGTGAGTAAATAATGGGCTAATTTTTATTTTTGGGTGAATTAACCCTTTAAAGGCCGTTTGTCACTGTTAATGGCTTCGTCTACCCAAAAATGAAAAGCATTCGATTACTCAACCCCATACGACTTCGATCCATCTCATATTTTTAATGATGCATTCAAGTTTTGGTGAAACTGATGGACAAACATTTCAGGTTTCATTAAGGCTGTGTTCACACTTGTAGTTCGGTTCGTTTGGTACGGACCAAAAAGCAAAATGATACATTTGGTCCTGGTCCGCTTAGCGTTCACACTGGCATTTTGACAGCGAACCTAAAGACACTAAAACCTAAAGACATAATGATTTTTTCACAACCTGTTTGGTCAGAATGACCAATGACCATATATATATATATCGTGGCGGAACACCCAAAACAAAAGGAAAAGGTGCATTCGACTTCGACATCAAAGTACCCATTCACTGATCGGTCTGCTGATCGCCGATTTAAGTCGAATACAT
This sequence comes from Garra rufa, assembly GCF_049309525.1. Lineage (NCBI taxonomy): Eukaryota > Metazoa > Chordata > Actinopteri > Cypriniformes > Cyprinidae > Garra > Garra rufa. Next base: position 24,432,732 of record NC_133372.1, on the reverse strand, counting down.
CTACTGGACGAAGCACGCTCATTATTGCGTGCATATGATTTTATTTTCACCACCTGCAAACTCACAAGGCTCATAAAAAGTACCTCCTCATTGCTCCACGTTTGCCCTCTGCTTGTTTTGTGCGCACCAGGGTTCAGTTGGCAGCGTTCACACTTACTTAAATGAACTGCACTAAAAGAGCAATCGCACCAGAGTTCGTTTTAATCAAACTCAAACATGACAAGTGTGAACGACACCCTAAAATGATCTTCATTTGTGTTTGGAAGATGAATGAAAGTCTTGAGAGTGAGTAAATAATGACAGAATTAAAATTTTGGGGTGATCTAAGCTTTTAACATTCATCATATGAAAAACAGCTGCTTAGGCATTCTGATAGATAACTGCTTTAGTGTTCCTCGTAGGAAACGAAGTCAAACAGGTTTGGAACTAGGGTGAGTAAATGATGACAGAATTTACATTTTGGCCGAATAGACCCTTTAAAGTATCCGTTATCTATCAAGATTTAATGGATTTCCGAAAGATAATGTGTGCATCCCAATGGCTGTCACAAGTGTATCTCTGTCCTCAAATGCCTGAGGGAAAAGAGGGGAGGTTGATATAAAGTATATATAGTGAGCAATGGAATGAGAGTGAGATCTGATTAGCTACTCTCTGATTCACAAACAAAGTCATTTTTCACTCTCGCTTTCGTTCTGCGAGAGGCGCAGCAGTAAATACGTCCACTTTCTGATGACTGCAGGCTTTTCCTCAGCCACGGATACCGGGCCGCGGGCCAGCTGATGACTTTTCGCTCACATTCCTCTTCTTAATGTCCACCCCGAGCCCTGGATTTGTTATTTCGATATTTCATATAAAAGAATCTTCTATCCCCCTCCCTCCCCTCCAGCCAAGCAATTACAGCAAAGGATGGTGAAATCATCTGTGTGTGATCAATTATAGGATGACTTTCTCTTTGAAAGCATGTGTGTGAGACTGTCTTCGCATGAGAGGCTATGATGCACAAATATTTCCTGGATTTCTCCATTCGGGATTCGGTCGCCCAGACACATCTCAGTGTGTGTAAGTACTCCAGGCTACAGCTGTCCTCTTTGGCTGCCTGTCTCTTTGGCACAGCCACTCAGCACTGTTTTCAAACACAGACTTCCAGGCCTGTGTGCATGTGTGGCAACACTGTAAGCCATTACATTTGCCGTGCCAACGAGCCCTTATGATTAGGGCTGACAGTTATGATCGTGGATATCCGCTCACACTAGAGCTGTGAGATAATGACAAAAAAGGATATCTATATTTTCTGGGATTTGGTTGATAATGATGATTTGATGATAATTTGTAGAGGGTGTTTTTGTGCTGATGCAGTTTCTTGGCTGGTTATCTAGGCCTAAAGTGGACAACTGATTGAAATTTTTCATATTCCTGACAGAAATCTTCCATTAAGGGGTGACATTTGCCACCGTAAATTGATTTCCAGGGACATTTTTACCTACTTCTAAACATATTAATTGTATGCATATTTTTAATCAGTACATTACCACTACAGCATAGAAGCCTGTTTCTGCCAATAAAAAACAAAACAAAACAAAAAACTTGTTTTATTGCATCCAAAGTAAAAGAAACTGAGAACCCGCAATAACTCTGACTTCACATTAAAGGAATGGTTAATCAAAAATACAAATTTTGTCACTGCTTACTCTCCTATATATTGTTCCAAGCCTGCATGTGTAGGAGAGCCAAGTTGGCAGCCAACATTATTGGTGAATAAAAACTTAAAAAGTAAGTCATAGAGGTTTGAAATGGCTTGGAATGATGCAAGAGGGTGAAAAAATAGGTGAAATCATTCTTTAAAAATAAATGAATAAATCTTACAATTCTATTCCATTCACATATTTGCAAGTGGTGTATGAAATATTAAGTAATTGCAACTTATTATTTTGGAATTCAGATTTTTTTCTCAGAACTGTGAGATATAAACTTACAACTGTCAGTAATAAAGTCAGAATTGCGAGACATAAACAGGCAATTGTGACTTTTTTTCTCAGAATTACAAGTTTATATCTTGCAATTGTGGCTTTTTTTCTTAAAATTCTTACAATTCTCACTTTAGAACACACAGTTGCAAATGATTAAGTCAGAATTGTAAGATACAAACTCACAATTCTGAGAAAATATAAGTCTTTTTTTTCTAACTGAACTTTATAACTCAATGCACAGAAGCAATTATAACAATTGCTGTTCTGAGACAAAAAGTCAATTGCAAATTTGTATTTTGCAATACTTCATATCCCGCAATTTTGACTTTATATCTTGCAATTCTGATTTCAAAATTTGTAATTATGAGTTTATATCACGCAAATCTGAGGAAAAAAAATTGCCTGTTTATATCTTGAAATACTGACTTCATTCCTCAGAATTGCAAGTTTTTATTACAATTCTAAGGAAAAAAGTCAGAATTGCAAGTTTGTATCATTCAGTTCTCATTAAAAAGTCGGTATTGCGAGATATAAACTCGCAATTGCAAAAAAAAAGTCAGAATTGTAAGATAAAGTTGCAATTACCTCTTTTTTTATTTTTATTCAGTGGTGGAAACAGGCCTTCATACTACAGGGCTGTTCAATCAAATGAAAACTATGAAATTTTAACTGCATTCACCAGGTTTATCCAGATTTATTCATATTGGAGGATAAAGTGAGACTTCTACACTCTTAAAAATAAAGGTGCTTCATGATGCCATAGAAGAACGTTTTTTGTCTAAATGGGTCCATAAAGAACCTTTAACATCTGAAGAACCTTTCTGTTGTACAAAAGGTTCTTTGGGGCGAAAGAAGGTTCTTCAGATTATAAAAAGGTAAGAAAGAGATGGTTCTTCAAAGAACCTTTGACTGAATGGTTCTTTGTGGAGCCAAAAATGGTTCTTCTATGCATTTAAAAGGCATTGCTGCGAAGAACCTTTTAAAGCACCTTTATTTTTAAGAGTGTATCTCACAATTCAGATTTTATAACTTGTAATTGCAAGTTTATATCATGCAAATCTGAGGAAAAAAAAGTCAGAATTGCCTGTTTATATCTTGAAATTCTGACTAAATTCCAGGTTTATCCAGATTTATCCAGGTTAAAATGAGAAAAATGTTTTAAATAATCATATTTTATTTATTGCTAGAAAGTATTGATAAGCGATATTTGTGTGGCCTAGGCTTTTTTTTTTAGCATCCTGCTTAGCTAATAGTCAAAATCTCGAAATCAACAGTCTTCCGTGCACTTCGTGTAAGGAATGGCAGTTATGTGACACATGGTGTTCCTGCCAATGTACTGTACAGTGTTACAAATCCGTCAGTTATGAATATATCCATCACTTGGAACAGATCTGTAGTATATAAAGTTTTCAGCTGCATGGACAGAATTTACTGGAAAGAGTCCCATGTATCAACACAGCCAAATCCTGTTTGCACTGCCTGTGCACCGGGATCATTTCCCATGCTCTCGGTTCACCAACAAGCTGAGGTGGGGGTCAAAGGACTTGGCCTTGGCCCTGAGCTCCTACAATCCGCTCGTCATTCTTAGATCAAGTCTGCTTTAGAACAGTCTGCCAGAGGAGACTGACTGCAGAGGGATCGCCAAGACTCAAGAAGGCCGTAGGTACACAAGTTTCTAATTTGTGTCATTTCTTTCACGAGCATAACAGAAATTAACATTATTTCCCAGAGCAACACTTGTGTACAAACAATGTCCGTTCCACAATCCTCTGCAAATCCTGGAAACGGATAAAGCCTTTAATAAGCTTGCCGCTGAGAACCCTTGAGGCTCGTCTCATAACTCTGAGGCGAGGAAGAGGGGGAGGGGAAACTATAGAAAGACAGACAGTCTGTATATAGCCTTCAGGAACACAGTCTAATGTTTAACCTGAGACTTTGTGCTTTTCTAAAGGACTTGAACCACACAGGATCCCTGCTGCTTACAGTTTTCTGAAGAAACATTCAAAAACAGTCCGCTTTCACACTTCAGAGCAGATTTCACACAATACGTTGTGCCAGAGTCATCGTACGAACAGCGTGACAGTGAAGTCTGGGTTAGTCAGACCACCCTTCCCCAGCACAGCTTTTCAGTTCGCTGCAGCTTTTATGTTGACGTCAAAGCAGTTTTGATTTACATGCTGTGGATTTACTGTCCGGTAATAACTTTCAAAGATGGTTTAGGAAAATCTGCAAGGAGCACCGCTAATGGCTTCTCTGGTGGAAGAATAACAGCTTGCAGAGCCACTAGAGGGCACTAAACGTCTACTCATGCTCTAAGTTTACTCTTCTCCGCTGCCTGAATCTAATGTATTCACATATATTCCTCTTTTTTTCCAGCTTCATACATTTCTCTAAGTGTTTGCCCAGAAGGCTAAACAAACGTCTAGGCAGATGAGGTAGAATGAATTTAGGTCAGACAGCCTCTTTCTGAACGAAAGGGTGAGTGGAGAGCACTGAAGTCAATTGTAGCCTCTTCTTTCCCTTGTTGCTTTTTCAATTTCCTGACAAAGTGCTCTCTTTCTCGCAGCCACTCGTCTTTTTGTGGGTGCAGCACAGCTAAACTCTGAATACAACACACTATGCCCTAACAGGACAACTGGACATAAGAACGACTAAAATGCTTTGCATTTGACAAATGATGATACTCATTTGAAGACCGGTCTCAATAAAACAGAAAACAGACTGTCTGGACAAGGATGGAATACAAGAAAGTGAAATGATGAAGGAAAATCGCATGCGCTGTAAGTATACCGTAAGCATCAACTGCCAATTCACGGCGCTCTGTGTGTATTAAAGCAAAACACTCTGAAGTTACTGGATGTCTTCTTTGGTAAGAGGCTTTATCAATTTTACATGATTCTCAGTTAGCTTGGCGGCATGGATTTGTTTTGCACAGAATATTAAAACACCTGTACCCTTCAATGTCACTCTGCCAACTGCATTTACCTTAGAAACTGTATCCACATATCTTCTCAAATCTAAATACTTTTAAAACAAAATGGCTTCAATACTTAATACTTAAGTTGTTATAAATATATCATGCAGTATTTCACATAAAACTTTTTGATTATCTGTCAGCGCCAAAATTCATTTTTTATTCATGTACGTATGACAACTTCACATTAGAGCACCTGTCTGTGATGTGATAATATACAGACGCCCCTGAAAAAAAAAAAAACTTGTGAGGATCAAGATCATCAGATTATGAGATGAATTTATATTTAGAAAAACCAAAGAAAACTATGAACTCACTGACTGTAGCTGAGGGGTCAAAGGTCAGTAGGCTGCTTTGAATAGATGAATCATTGACTAAAAATATGTGGGTGTGTATGTAAAATTACTAGGGCTGTCATTTTATTACAAATTGTAAGTTAATTAACTGGCATGATTAATATACATAACACATATACATCTTGGTAAATGTGGTTTGGCCTTTATATATGGGTCAGAAGACATGAATAACTTCACAATGTTTTAATCATATGTGACCCTGGACCACAAAACCAGTCATAAGGGTCAATTTTATGAAATTGAGATTTATACATCACCCGAAAGCTGAATAAATAAGCTTTTTATTGATGTTTGATTTGTATGATAGGACAATATTTGGCTGAGATACAACTATTTGAAAATCTACAATCGAAGGGTGCAAACAAATCTAAATATTGAGAAAATTGCCTTTAAAGTTGTCCAAATGAAGTTCTTAGCAATGTATATTACTAATAAAAAATTACCTTTTGGTATATTTACTGTAGGAAATGTACAAAATATCTTAATGGAACATGATGTTTATTTAATATTCTAATGA
>NC_133372.1:24322336-24426418 GCF_049309525.1 Garra rufa | reverse complement strand
AATATTGTCTGTGCACAGATCAAGCTGCTTGCTGTATTTCTGTAACAGTTCTCATGGGCCACTGAAAAGTAGGACACTCATATCTTCTTCTGCTTTGTCATATCATGTTATTTATTTGAACCCTGATGTTTAGGAACGCAACGCCTGTATTTCCTTATTGTGTCTGTCCACAGTTCTCCATATGCAATATCTCACCATGTAAGATTCAGTGACCTATAAAGCGATTAAATTTCCCTGGGAGCTAGGAATAACTTTATTAACCATGGAGAAATATTATAAATTATGCTTATTTGGTCAAGTAAAAGACAGCGGTTTAAACAGAATGCAAAAGGGAACTTGAGGAATCGTGACATCTCATTCTGGACTGTCAAACATCGTAAATTCAGCATAATTGAAATGAACAGGCTCAGTGCAGCTGAATAATAATCTCTAACAAAAACACTGGACCATGTTTTACCATCTGCTCAACGCAGTTGTTAATTTTCCTACAGTATCTCAGCATTTACATAAAAGCTGTACGTTTCCCTTCTGCTGTGCTGGAAATCATTAATTTGTTATTCCTTGACAAACATTTCCTGTAAATCTGTAAATTATGCTATTTATTACTTTATTTCAATTACCTCAGGTTTTGTATTTTTTTTTAAATAAATAAAAAAGATCAAACTAAAAAAAAACAACAGTTTGAAAAAAAATAGCTGCAAGCAACCCGGTGATTATGGGGTTGAAGTGCTTTAAGACATTAAGCACATATTATTTAGCAACCATGTAACTACCTCAAGTAAATTTGATCAAATCCTGGTAATTTACCACAGAAATATGATTTTTTAAAACCTTCATAGTGTCAGCTGTGGTCCGATCTCCCTAAAACATTGCATGCTTGTTTAGAATCACCTGTCGCATATGCTCACCAGGTTTTGTGAAGTTCTGAGTTTTCGTTTAGGCTTTAAAGGCTTTTGGGTATATAGGCTGCTTTTCTAAACGACCCTGTTATAGCTTCCCAAATGGTAAATTTCTACATTTTTTTTTTGATAATTATTGACCAAGAGAGTCCAGAGAATTGTACTGCAGTATTTTTTTCAGATTGAAGGAAAAACCTAGGACTAGTTTGCAAAAGTAAGTTTTTCACATCTTTTGAAGCATTTAAAAACCATTTGATTAACGCCTTTGAAAAATGCGATATTGCCCTCCACTGGCCAATATCATTCAAATTTCTCAGAGACCTTTAGAGTTGTGAGTCCAACAGGCCCACCGAGTTTTGTTCCGATTGACCTCTGTTAAGCTTGTCTAATAGATGAACTTTTTTGATATTATTGATATTCACTCTCCACAGAATCTTTCTGAACTGGTTTGGTTCTGATTGGGTGAAAAACCTAAGACTACTTCGCGAAAGTAGGTTTTTCACAGTTTTTGAAGCATTTAATTAACCATTTGATTGACAGCAGTGGTTCTAGGGGCAAAGTTGTTCAGAACAAGGAGGTTTATAGTATGATATGAATATCATGCGTACACTCAAAAAAAATGATTCTACCACACTGTACAGTTAATTTAAAAAAATCTTTTTCATTTAACACCATTGTGTTAGGTTTCCCATTTAAACAATTGCATTGTGTTAAACTGATTTGAAACAGTTTCGTTTTGGTTCAACTCAATATTTTCATTTTGAAAGAACGTATTTCAATTAAGTAGAGTTGAGAGTACATAAATTATTTTACTTGTGTAACTAGGAAGTGGATTTCCCCTTCCCATCATGCTTTGCACACGGCTGGATAAGGAGAGTAAATGTTGAAATAAAATTTTATTTTATGCATTTTTTTAATAAAATGATAAAATTGGGAGACTTGTTAATGTTTAATGTTCTTTTATGTTTGTATTTAAAACAGTTTCTGGTATGGTAGTGTTTTTGGGGGTTACCATTGTGGTGAATGCATAGAGCATGTGCTTGGGTTGAGGACCTGATAACATAAGTTAAAGTTGTTTTAATAATAAAATAAACAACTACTTTGGGCATGCCATGGATGTAACAAAGCCATCTTATGGCTAATGCCTAATAAGTTGGTTAATGCCTAAAGTTAAGTAAATCCAATATATCATTTCTTGAGTGTAGAATAATTTCTGCCTAGTTATTTGATTTCCAGTTAAATGTTTTAGATTGAGTTCAACAAGCATAAAATAATTACTTCAAAAATGTATCAATTTCATTGAAACTATATTTGATCAAATTGAGTTGGCCCAACTCAATTACATTTTATTGCATGAATCTGTTTTTTATGAGTTGGGGTCACACATATTTATTGGATGGAAATCCTGCCCTCAATTAAATTGAGTTCATCCAATGACTTATTTTTTTGAGTGTATGGGTGAAAAACCATGCAATACATAATCGTTTACACCCTTGCAAAATGCGATATCGCCCCCAAAGTGGCTGATTTCTTTCAATTTTCTCACAGACCTTTACGTCCGTGAGTCAAACAGGCCCACGAGTTTCATTCCGATCGACCTCTGTTAAGCTTCTCTAATAGGTGCTCAAGGTTCATTGGCCTATGGTGGCCATGTTTTTTGAGATATGCAAATCTCCTCATAGCTACTTGTGGCACTTTAGACCAAGACAATGCATACCAATTTTCATGTCGATAGGACAGACAAGTGTGTAGTTATGGCTGTTTATGTTTTTTCCCTATGTTTTTCATGTGACCTCAGATTCAGCTCTTACATATAGGCATTCAAAACGTATAGCTGTTACAGTAAAAGCGGTTCTCCCCCTTTTGAACGTTTGGTGTCCCTGTGCGACAGAGGGTCGAAAGTTCAACTTTTTGATAATTATTGATATTCGCTCTCCAGAGAATCTTCCTGCACTGGTTTGGTTCCAATCGGGTGATAAACCTAGGACTAGTTCGCAAAAGAGGTAAATCAGAGGTGTGCGTTTTGTCTGGCGTGAGCCAAGAATTACAACTACATAAGACACTTGAGTCTGCAACAAACGGTTAAGGAGTTATGAGTGATTTCGTACTTTTGATCGCTGTAGCACACCCGTCAGGCCGATTGGGGCAAGCCTTGGTGACGTTGTAGACAGTGTGAGTACTTTTATCCCTCCAAGTTTCAAGCCTCTACAACTTACGGTTTGGTCTGCCCGATCAGTTTTACATGGAGATTGCTGATCCTTGGCCATTCTAACAATTACAATAAGGTAATTGAACACCTAAAAAGACTGAATCAAAGATTTGGTAATACAGCGCAAACAGAAATTTTGAAGCAATTTTTCTGTGGGCCGGCCATTTTTGACCGAGAACACCAAAATGTGTTACAAGGTGGGGGGAAAATACAAAAACAGTACAAAAAGTATCCATTTTTGGGGTACGTTTTTATACTCTTTTTGTGAAAAAAGAAAATCGTCTTTGGGTCAAAAATGACAGGAACAGATGAGAGATAAACAAATGAGGTCATGAATTTTCAGAGCGGAAAACAAGCCCTTCCTCATGTGGCTCTTTACCTGTTAAAAAGACATTTCCATGATTACATGACCCTTTATGTGCATTTTAGATCACGTGTGCCCAATGTGTGTTGTACATTGTGTTCACTGTGCACAACTGCTGTTTTGACAATAACAAACCTCTGCAAATGCCATGTGTTCAAATGTTTGCTCAAATGCCTGGTTGCACAACGTAAGCATGTGGCAATCTTCTATCTTCCCTGTACGGGCGGAGATGCTGTAATTCAATTATACGACTGCATTTATCTCTGTTGGGCCATATGCCAGTGAAGCTTAAATGAAGTTCAGGACAGTGAGCCTGATCAGCAGATGCTATACAACCTTAAATGCCCCAAACTCACTGTGTATTCATGGCCATGCATGAGTGTGGTGGTAATGTGCATTGTTTGCATTTGTGTGACTATATATTGTTTGATATAATGATTGCGTGAGTGTGTACCGGTGACCCTTGCCATTGGTTATGTTGTGCGGGAGTGTAAAGAGTGTTATGAGGCCTCATTAACTTTGCAGTTAATCACTCAGCTGGATGACATCCAGCAATAACACCACACATGACGCCGTAAACAGTCCCTCTTTAGCCGTACAGGTCACATTTTTTTTCTCTCTGATGCAGCTCTACCCGTAAACCCTGCTGTGCCTGTTCTGATGATTTAGGAGCTGCTGTTTTATTTTAGACATCCATATGGGTTTACAATTGAGAGTACATTTCAACATGATTCAGCACTAACTGCCTCTACAGGATAGGGTGCTACTAGTAAGTACATAAGGATTACATAATTTTTTAGTGTTGTCAAATCGATTAATCACAATTAATCACATCCAAAATGAACGTTTGTGGTAATATGTTACGGATATATAAACACATATACATTTACATATTAAAAAAATATTTTACACAGTACACACACATATTGTACGTAAACACAAACTTTTATTTTGAATGCGATTATTCACGATTAATCGATTAGACAGCACTAAGATATTTATATAGCACCTTAAAAAATAACATCACCAACAACAAAAAACTTTAAAACATGTTTTACATGGAACCTATTAATGATATATGATTATACAATACAATATACAATTTTTTTTTTGGAACATACTGTTTGATTAGCTTTGATCAATTTAATGTGTCCTTGCTAAATCTTTTCTTTTCTTGTTTACTTCTGATTGATAGTGTTTCATGGTTTACATGAAAAAATGATGCAGTAAAAACTTTCAACATTTATAATAATAATAAATGTTTCTTGAGCACCAAATTAGAATATTAAAATTATGTGACACTGGAGGTATGGCTCCTGAAAATTCAGCATCAGATTTTAAAATATATTGAATCTATTTTTTTTATAGAAAAAATAAAGAGAAATTCTTTAAAATTGTAACAATATTTCACAATATTACTGTTTCTACTGTATTTTGGATCAAATAAATTCAGCCTTGGTGAGCATGAGAAATTACATTAAAAACTGTGATTAAATAATAATAATAAAAATTGTGATTATTCAATAATTTTTTTCTCAATACTACCATTATATCATATTAATAAAGTATATATATAGAACTTTCCTGAACACTCAATTTAAGTATATTAAAATTGTATGTATGTCAATAATAATTTTTTTGCTAAATCAATTTGTTTAGGCTTTTAGCTGTTTCCTGTTTAATTAACTGGTTTTAGCTGTTTTTTTTTTTTTTTTTTGCTAAATCAACTGGTTTAGCTATTTTTTTGCTGTTTTTCGTTACATCAACTGGTTTTACCCGGTTATTAGCTGTTTTTTTCTAAATCAACTGTTTTAGCTAGTTTTTAGCTGTTTTTTGCTACAACTGGTTTTAGCTTTTTTTGTACCAATCAACTGGTTTTAAGGTATTTTTATTTCAAACCAACTGTTTTTAGCTTTTTTAGCTGGTTTTTGCTAAATTACCTCTTTTTTTGCTAAATAAGCTGGTTTTAATTGGTTTTAGCTTATTCATTTATTTTTAAATCAACTGGATTTATCTGTTTTTTAGCTGTTTTTTACTAAATCAACTGGATTTATCTGTTTTTTAGCTGTTTTTTACTAAATCAACTGGTTTTAGCTGGTTATTAGCTGTTTTTTTCTAAATCAACCAGTTATGTTTTCTGGCTGGTTTCCATTAAATTACCTGATTTTAGCTGGTTTGTAATTTTTTTTTTTTTTTTTTTTTTGGCTAAATCAACTGGTTTTAGCTATTTTTAGCTGGTTTATGCTAAAGCAACTGGTTTTAGCTGTTTTTTCTTAATCAACTGATTTTAGCTAGTTTTTTTGCAGTTTTTTACTAAATCAACTGGTTTTAGCTGGTTATTAGCTGTTTTTTTTCTAAATCAACCAGTTATGTTTTCTGTCTGGTTTCCATTAAATTACCTGATTTTAGCTGTTTTTTTTGGCTAAATCAACTGGTTTTAGCTAATTTTAGCTGGTTTGTGCTAAAGCAACTGGTTTTAGCTGTTTTTTCTTAATCAACTGATTTTAGCTAGTTTTTTTTTGCAGTTTTTCGCTACATCAACTGGTTTTAGCTGGTTATTAGCTGTTTTTCTAAATCAACCAGTTATCTCTTCTTGCTGGTTTTCAATAAATTACTAAATTTATTTGTTTCTTTCTAAATCAACTGGTTTTAATTTTTAGCTGGTTATTATTATTATTATTATTTTAAATCAACTGGTTTTAGCTGGGTTTAAGTTTTTTTTTAAACAACTGGATTTAGCTGGTTTTTAGCTGGTTTTCACTAAATCAACTGGTTTTAGATAGTTATTAGCTGTTTTTCTAAATCAACCAGTTATCTCTTCTTGCTGGTTTTCAATAAATTACCAGATTTTTGTAAGTTTTTTTTTATTGTTGTTGTTGTTGGCTAAAGCAACTGGTTTTAGCTGGTATTTAGCTGTTTTTTTCTTAATCAACTGGTCTTAGCTTTTTTTTTTTTTTTTGCTAAATTACCTCATTGTTTTTGCTAAATAAACTGGTTTTAATTGGCTTTAGCTGGTTATTAATGTATTTTTTTTTTAAATCAAATGGTTTTAGCTGGGTTTAAGCAGTTTTTTTAACCACTGGATTTAGCTTGTTTTCGTAGCTGGTTTTCGCTAAATCAACCAGTTATGTTTTCTTGCTGATTTTCATTAAATTACCTGATTTTAGCTGGTTTGTAATTTTTTTTTTTTTTGGCTAAATCAACTGATTTAGCTGTTTTTTTTTTTTTCTTAATAAATTGGTTTTAGCCGTTTTCTTGCTGGGTTTCATTATATTACCTGGTTTTAGCTGATTTTTAGCTGTTTTTTTTCTAAATCAATTTTCACTAAATTACATGGTTTTAGCTGATTTTGTTGTTGTTGCAAATATGCTGGAATTAATTGGTTTTAGTTAGTTTTGTTTTCCTAAATCAACTGGTTTTAGCTAGATTTAAGCTTTTTTGGTTTAGCTGTTGTTGTTCAAAGCTGTTTTTGGCTAAATCAACTGGTTTTATCTATACGTCCATTTATCTTGCTGGCTTTTAAAACTACTACATTAAAACTTAACTATTTCGAACCGAAAAGCTTCAAAAGTCAGGCTTTTAAAAATACTTTAAACTGTCTGGCTTTGTCTACAAACTATCAACATTAAAATATGTTCATTTATTCAACTTGGAATGTAAAAACTTACCTTCTTGTGCCATATTATGTTTCATATCGCTCATGTTAGGTTAGTGTGAAGGCCTAGGTGTTAAAAAGAGAAGACAATGGAATTGAGTAAAGAGGAGCAAAACTGCAAATTTCTGAAAAAATGAAGCCTAACTCAATGTTAATTATGCTATTAACACTCTCACCCATATCATCACTTCTCCCAGGGCTCTGACCGTGCAGTAACCTGCCTCTTCAGCACCCATGGCCTTGCCCTGATATGTCTGGAGGATATGGATTCATGCTCATCCATCTGTATTCCTCCTGACTGCATCACATCAACACTAGAGCGGAAAAGATAAGTAAGGGGCAGACAAGCTACCGCACACAGCGATACAGTATCCCTGAACATAGAGGGCCAGAACATTTGACCAGAGAGTACAGAGAGACATCTTTCAAATGACTGCTGACAGTTCCTCTCCTGACAGCAGCTCCTCAGAGTCAGCCAGTATGTCCAGGAAGGTAAACAATGTTGCACAAGCCGATGTGACGGCACTTAGTCTGCTGTGCTGTGACAGATTGTGACAAATGATTGCAAATGAACAACAAATCTCTACAATATGAAGGTGGTGACACGATAAAATAATGGACAACAACGTATCATGATTTATTCATCTATAGGTTAATGTTATTTATTTGCTTATTTTTAATTTTGTTGCTTTTGGCTTACTCAGTCAGGGTTTAAAAGAAAATTAATATTAAGTAATTTTAGCAACATAACTTCATAGATGCTGCCAGATGCAAACAAAATTTGAACTGAGCCGGATAATGACACTTTGCAACATTGATGGAAATGCATAAACATTGAACTGATTTGAGCTAGAGAACTCTATTGCCTTCTGTAGAGATGCTTATAGTTGAATTGAACTTGTTTCATAATTGATGAACTCTGCAACACTGACACAGTTATTGAACTAAATTGAAACAACTTTTACTGACACTGACAACATGAGCTGAATAATGACTCTATTACTTTCTGTAGAGTAGCTGAAATTGAGTTTCATAATTTATTAATTTTACAACATTAACACTGCTGTTTATTAATGCGAAGCTGTTTTGAAATAATTCATATTGCATAAACTGCTATATAAATAAGTGTGACCTGACTTGACCTGATAAGTCAAATTAATTCATAATAAGTTCATTTCTGCAACTTAAAATGCTTAACTTAACACTTAACACTAACCAAGATTAATAAATGATTCAAAATTGCAATGTGTTGTAGAATCACTGCAGAATAATTTGTATAGGAAAGGATAAATAAGAATTCATTTGAATATTACACATCAGAAGATGTTAAAAGAACCATCTGTTACTATTTACTGCTAAAGAATAGAAACCCCTGACATACTTTTTTCTCTCTCAATATTTCCATAGATAGAGACATGAAAGCATGAATGGAGAATAGCACTCAGCCTTCGTGCTTTTATTATTATTTTGATTCTTTTCAAAACCGTGACCTCCAGTCAAAACCTCTGTAAAATCAGACAAATACTTGCCATGTCAGAAAACTGCAGCTGGTCTTATTTCTAACGCATATTATAAGGAAGCAGATCTAAGAGCAGTTCCTGCAATGGGCACAGGGTGGCAGTGTTCTCACAAGTTTGATCTAATGGCAAACCACAGACACCGGGGAGAGAGCGCTGGAGCTGCCTCCGAGACATACAGTGCTGCTGCTACTAATATACTGTTGACTCTCATTGACCTGAATGGATCAGGCCTCCGCTGAGCTGATCTTTTCTGATTACTATTAGAAGTTTGGAATTGACTCTGCTGTGGGGGACATGGGTCAAACAAATCCATCCATGAAGCACATATCTTTAAATTCCTAATGAAATACCCTCATGAGTCATGATGATTAATCCCTGCCCTTAAAAATGTCCAATGATGAAAATAAGCTTTGATGAGGCAGAAATATTTCATCCTCCAAATGCTGAACTCAAAACTGATTTAATATCATATGTAGGACTGGTTTGACCTATGAGGCTGTGCACCTAGTCCCAGAAGAAAAAAAAGTTGTGTTGCACGGGGCATCTGATATGTTCAGACCACATCATTGCTGTAACCCTGGCCTGTTTTGAGGTCAGCGCTGGGTGAAGAACTGACATTTTGACCCTTTTCAAGGAGTCCAACAACTTTGATCGGATCTGCGCTAATCCGACTTAAGGTTTTGCATTTCTGCCTCATTTCACTCCGGCTGGCCCACATGGTATCTCTCCACTTGACCTTTTTTGCCCTGAAGTAAACAAACAAACAGAAAATCAAGTTTGCTAGTCAGGTGGTGTAAACCACTGAGTTTCGAGGTGCAGAGTAATTAACAACCGTGTTTTTCAGG
Source organism: Garra rufa (assembly GCF_049309525.1). Taxonomy (NCBI): domain Eukaryota; kingdom Metazoa; phylum Chordata; class Actinopteri; order Cypriniformes; family Cyprinidae; genus Garra; species Garra rufa. The sequence continues at coordinate 24,416,926 of NC_133372.1, read as the reverse complement.
GAAGTTTCTTTTATAAACGACTTCTCTTTTATTCATGGGTGATCTGCTGTGAGAGGTTTATTTACCCTGCGGTTATCTGAGTCTACTGACCCTCTTTCTTTGTCCAGATGGTCCCATACACCTCTGCACTTGTCTCGCTGTTAAACTCTGTCGATGTGAGCATACAACCGGCGGCGATGGCAAACTACAAACATACCTGCACCTGCTCTTCGCGGTGCACGTGAACGACATGCAAATAACCAGGTTTCTCCGCGCACGCTTCATCTGAGGTTATCTGTGCGTAAATAATGGTAAAAAGAACAATGTTCTCCTTTATTAAAGTCAAACACTCATTTCCCCAAAACATGAGGAAGTCTGTACAGACACAATACATTTGGAAGAGCTCCAAATGGGAAATGTAAATGCTCAATAGTCCAAGAATTTCTCCAAATGGTTCGAATAAGGCTAACTCGGTGGAGTTAACAGCGGATTCTTGTTTTTTGTATTTTTTCCATGCAATGCCTATAGGATTACAGTACATTTTCAGCCTGGTTGCCCACTTGCATTCCGCTTCACTGGGCCTGGGATTCTTATGTGTTTGGAGAGCTGGAGTATTTAACTGTGGGGTTGCAGTGTGCTGGATGACTGAATGAGCTTCACTGTATAACAAAGTGATCCTCTTACCTAGTATGTTACTGACAGTGTGGCACAACGGCAACTGATTCTCACCTGCCCTGCTGAAAAAACCAGCATATTCTGGTTTTTTCAGCAGGGGCATGCTTCATTCTTAATCAGTCAGCTTAAAACCTGGATGAGACTGCAAACATTTTGAGAGTATCTCCTTCTAAAGCAAAGTGAAAGTACAACACCTCAGCAGGAAAAGAGCCGAGAGGCTGATGAAACAGGGGTCCACTTAGAACTGAGGGTTTAACAAATCCTTACACGTCCCCCGATCATCAAAGACAATCCACGCGGCTCTCCCCTCACACGCACATGCACACGAGCTATGCTCTGACATGGCCTCTCATCCCCACAGGAGGGCATTAAAGTTTGAAACCGGATTAATAGCTAACTCGACTCGCCAGTAAATTGAAAATCTCGACTCTCTGTATGTTCGCCTGATACATTCGGGCTGATGTCTCGTACAGAAACTCGGCATCTGCGGTTGCCCATTTATAAGGAGTGTGTGTTAGGCTCTAAAAATAACCTTCCGGTGACCTAGTTTTCCTTTAGGATTCGTGTGTATTGTTTGCTTGGAACGAACAGAAAGGCGAGAAAAGCTTGAAAATTGTTCAGAGCGTTTATTTGGGAAATCAGATTGGGTAGCTAAAAGTTGTTTTGCTCGCGATGAAGAATCACAGGAGGTAGAATGGTTTTGTGACAGGTGTAAGGAGGGTATCAGCCGGTGAGGGTTGTGTTTGTTGACTGTTGTTGTGTTTCCACATCTTTTTGCCCTCTGGGACCTGATGCGCGGTGAGACGCGGAGCAGGGCAGCAGTAAAAGGGAAGTCGGAGATATAGGCACTGAGGAGATTGCTCTGACATGCTTGTCGGATTCTGTTCTGACCGATGAGGTTACCACGGGTGATGAAAAATGACACCTCTTGCGGTCTTCTCTGTCCTCCTCAGTCTTTCTTAGTCCTGTTGTTAATAAATGCAACCTGTCAACCTGAGCGACTCGGATATGTCGAGGATGTGGAGATGAAAAAGAAGCCCAAGAATTTAGCAATCAGTCGTAGGCTTATGTAACGTAAGACTGCATTTTAAATGACTCGAGCATGAAATGAGCTTCTTATTTGGGGAATCTCCAAGAAGATGGACTGCTTCCTGTTGTAGTTTCCATCCCATCGCTCGCTCATGTGATTTGATAGCGAAACGAGTTAATTTAACAGGCAGGTCAGGAAAGTGGGAGGCTTATTGCCCCTCTGGGCTTAGAAACTCTGACATGTGTGTGTTTACACACAGCCCCAAGGGTTTGTTCCCGATGACATGACTCTTGGTAACACAGCAGCGACTTGCAGGTATTGTCTTATTTATGAAACACAAACAGAATACATTTTTTTTGTGGATATTAGGAAATGTATTATCATACATAACTTGTCCTATTTAATTAATGATGAGAATGAACATAAAGACGTTACACATGCTTGCCTACTTGCATTTTAGGAATAAGGGCCAGTGTGAGGTTTTACCAAATTATGTAGTAAATATAATTTTAAGTAAATAAATAAGTAAATACAAATAAAAGTTTGTATAAACATTCAAGAAATAGTAAGCTGAAAAGCTGCTCTGATACGTGATTGATTTTGTCCACTTAGAGTTGTCCACCTGGCATTACTAACATATTGGCATGTTACTAGTACACAAAGCACATATTAATGTCTTTTTCTGTATGTCCATATTCTAGATGCCTTAACTATATTCATCAAAGAAACCAGAAACAATTCTACTCAGCTGTTTTCAACATAATAATATATATATATTTTTTGAGCAGCAAATCGAAATATTAGAATGATTTCTGAAGCATCATGTGACTGAAGTAATGATGCTAAAGTCCAGCTTTTGAAATCACAGGAATAAATGACATTTTTAAAATATATTCAAATAGAAAATAGATATTTTAAATACTAAAAATATTTTAAGCATAAGAGACTTCTTCATTAAAAATCTTACTTTTCAAAAACTTTTGACTGGTAGTGTATATAGGCCAATTGAATGTATTGTAAGGGAATAATGAAATATAGGCCAAAGATATTTTTGTTGTGCAGACTAAATACTATAAAGCTATTTTAATTATTACAATTTTATCCTTTAAAAACAAGGTTGTGAAAATATTTACAGATTTTTACATCAACACAAATGAAGCCACTGCTATTGTCAACTTAAAATACTTGACATCTACAATCATGGGGAAGACTGCTGATCTGACAGTTGTCCAAAAGACAAATATTGACACCTTTCACAAGGAGGGTAAGCCACAAACATTCATTGCCAAAGAAGCTGGCTGTTCACAGAGTGCTGTATCCAAGCATGTTAACAGAAAGTTGAGTGGAAGGAAAAAGTGTGAAAGAAAAAGAGGCACAACCAACTGAGAGAACCGCAGCCTTAAGAGGCTTGTCAAGCAAAATCGATTCAAGCATTTGGGTGAACTTCACAAGGAATGGACTGAGGCTGGGGTCAAGGCATCAAGAGCCACCACACAGACGTGTCAAGGAATTTGGCTACAGTCATATTCCACTTGAAAAGACTTTCCTGAACCGTCTTACCTGGGCTGAGGAGAAGAAGAAATGGACTGTTGCCCAGTGGTCCAAAGTCCTCTTTTCAGATGAGAGCAAGTTTTGTATTTCATTTGGAAACCAAGGTCCTAGAGTTTGGAGGAAGGGTGGAGAAGCTCATAGCCCAAGTTGCTTGAAGTCCAGTGTTAAGTTTCAACAGTCTGTGATGATTTGGGATGCAATGTCATCTGCTGGTGTTGGTCCACTGTCTTTTTTGAAAAGTCACTGCACCCGTTTACCAAGAAATTTTAGAGCACTTCATGCTTCCTTCTGCTGACCAGCTTTTTAAACATGCTGATTTCATTTTCCAGCAGGATTTGGCACTTGCCCACACTGCCAAAAGCACGAAAAGTTGGTTAAATGACCATGATGTTGATGTGCTTGACTGGCCAGCAAACTCACCAGACCAAAAAATGCAGATGAGCTGAAGGCCACTGTCAAAGAAACCTGTAGTAATTAAAGCAAAATGAGCCCCTATCAAGTATTTAGTACATGTACAGTAAATGAACATACTTCCCAGAAGGCCAACAATTCACTAAAAATGTTCTTTTTATTGGTCTTATGAAGTATTCTAAATTATTGAGATGAATTGGTGGGTTTTTATTAAATGTGAGCCAAATCATCACAGTTAAAAGAACCAAAGACTTAAACTACTTTAGTCTGTGTGCAATGAATTGATTTAATACACGAGTTTCACAATTTGAGTTGAATTACTGAAATAAATTAACTTTTCCAAGACATTCTAATTTATTGAGATGCACCTTTTTTTTTTTTTTTTTTTTTTTTTAAATAACCTTTTTTCAACTGTTAATAACCTTTTCTGCATTTGAAAGGTTCCATGGATGTTCAAGGTACTTCATAGAACCATCAATGCCAATAAAGAACCTTTTAGAACCAGACTTGCTATCAATAAGCAGCAATTTAGGAGTATATTGAGGGAAAACTTTTAGTTAGTGCACTTTTTGCAGTTTTTACTCTTTGTATGTGCTTGTCAGTGTTTGTGTGTTCCAGACAGACTTCCAGTCTGTGCATTGTGCAGTGACTTATCATTACACCATAGGTGGCGACTAGTGACAAGTCTTTATGAGTGACTCAATGAGTCATTCACATCACCATTTTAAACCACTGATTCATTCAGGATTGAAATGCCACAGTGTGTTGCATAGATGCAAAGGGTTCGCATTGCTAGTATGGAATTTCATTGTCGGCTCAAAAGTAGACAAGTAACTCAATTGGCCATGTAAATTGATAATTTTGTATAAAAGCAATATCCATGCTGCTTGTCTGGATTACTTACATGCTGATATTGAAAACAGCACTCTGGCTGTGTGATATTGCTTAAGTATAGCTATTGTTTAGTGTACCATTTGTCTTTTTTCTTCAATGAATATCATTCACAAGACAGTCATAAAATCTGTATCCTGATTTTTCTTCTTTTCTTACCGTGACTTTTAGTCAACACGAGTCATATGATATCAAAGCAAAGCCTAAATCAAAGTATGATTGCAATAAACCAAGAATCTGGTCATGTTGCTATATTTGAAACCATCTGCTGACCAGTTTCTGCCCTTTGGGAGGAGATAAAGAACCGGGAATTTCCTGAAGCATAAGTCATTATTAATTCCAAGATTCCAGAGAGCCAAGGGAATGATGCCCTGTGAAATTAGAGCAATCTTACTAGGTTGTATACACACATCCAGTCAAATAGAGACCCTGATTTCTGTTTAATTACAGCAACAGCAATCAAATTGTTAAAGCAGTTGAAATTGTGTTTGTTAGCTGGTATGCGTTTCAGCTTTTAACTGGCTCTGTATTATTCCAACTTAGGGAAACTACTACACATAAAGGTAGGTATTGTTTCTTGGCCTATGTTAGCACTGTAAAGGCGAGTCAGTTCCGTGGTTTATCATTTCAGCCATAAACAGTTAATTAATCTTAATTCCCGCTGTCTATTAACCAGTTAATACTGCATAAAAGCAGAGGACAAGTACTGAACCAGACTTAATTCATACCTGTATTCTCATCGAGCAACAAGGATGCTCTGAGGTGCAGCAAATCCATTTCATAAAAGGGTAAAAAAGGAAGCATGTTTCCATAGCAACAGAAAAAATACAGTTTAAATGATGACAAACAGTAGGTCTCTGAACCTCCACCTACGTGTGTACTTGAAAAATACAACCTCTCAGAACCCATCAACGTTGCAACTTAGTGAATTCTCATAACACTAATGGCTGGCAGCAGTCTTGGCTTAAATAGGTCACGGCAGGGGAATAATTGTATTAAGTCTGCTGCAAATAGACCAAGAATTCAACAGGAAAGACAGCTTTCTGTATTCGACATTTACATTTACAAAAAAAATCTTATAAAGATGTTTAAAACAATTAGGAGTGATAGAATTACTGAAACGATTCATATGGTAAAAACAGAAGAACTTGATGAACTAGAATTCCTGAAAAAAGCAAACATTATAAACTCTTTTTAAGACATGTTTTGACACTTCGCTGGCCCCTTTCATGACCCTGAATGCAATTCGTATTCCAGTGTTGAAGTTTTGGCTACTAAAGCGTTGAATAACAAACCATGTGATGCATAACTTTTGAAAAACTGTCCCCAACTTCCAACTCTGGCCAGTTGCGAAGAAGAGAAGGAGGAAGAGATAAATCATAGTGATTAAAGGATGACAGAAATCTCATTCTTGGGTGAACTATTCTTTTAACTTACTGTTCTCATTTTATTTTGGCTGCATGGTTTGTGTGTGTTTTATAGATGTCATAATTTGGCCATCGTTTAAAGCCAAGTACAAGTTGTACCCTGGAGTCAGGCCAGAACTGAGCACAGGAACATGAAAAGGGACAACTCCACTATTACAACAGGTATACAGTGACCTACAAAACACACATACAGATAAACATGTACCAAAGAAATGATTCTGTGTTGTTGACAACTCATACACAAAAGATGAGTCATTAAGAAAGTATGATTTCTTCTCTCTTTATTACTTTAACCTTTAGACTGTTACTCAACAGCTCATTTCTTGTCCATAGCAGTGACAGTTTTCCTCTCTTTCTTTAACTCTCTGACAGTTGAAGATATTTACGCAGCGTGCTCCCAAAATGTTGGAGGCCAAAAATGAAGACACGAGTCCAGCGCCAGGGCACATATGCATACACGTGTGCGAGCGTGTGTGTTGGAATACGCTCCTTACTTAAATCCTCCTCCAGGCTTTGAGCCTGAAGCGCTTTTCTCATCCTGTTGGACAAAATGCAGCTTCAATCAGAAAACACAACCAATCATTGAACAGGCACTTTGAGTTCACATCAGAGGCATTCCGCAACACCCTTCCACGAGATGTCAGTAAAAGGGAAAACAAAGGCTGTTTAACATTAAAGCACTCGTGATCAAAATGAGGTTTTGTGAGGGATTAAACAGTAAATCAAAGCTCTCAAAAATAGCAAAACAACTCATTAGACTAGTAAATATGTGCACGTCTAGTTGGTGCCTTGACCCCACTTGAAGCGATCATTCTTCCAAAAATCATTTACTCCCCCTCATGTCATCCTCATGTCATCCTCTATATCAGAACTTCCAAGGTGTAATGTAGAGATTAATCCACACCATTGGTTTTTAAGTATGGAGTCTGCCACGCGGCTGGGAAAAGAGATGAACGAAACACTTTACTGTGCAACCCTAAACCGCTCTCTACATCTTCAGATGTCTTTGATCATGTAGCTTCTGAATGATTTACCATGAAGTTGAGGAGCATGCCAAACACGCATGGCCAGCATGGGATACGAGTAACCAGCACAACACGGAAATCAGAATCGCCCCCAGAGACACCATTAAACTTTAACAGGGCAAAGGGTTCAGGGGGCTTACAGCTGCCAAGTCGATTTTAGGCAGTGAATGTCCAATTAAACCCATCAAATGCTCCTTCTATGTTCGAGAAACAACTTCATGTGTAATCTAATTGCAGAAATGACAGAAGTGACAAACCTTTGCTTACGTGACAGAGGGATGAAGGTGGAAAAAAAAACTAACAAAGCAGGACAGAAAAACACGAGGGCCAAGATGATACCATTTCACTCGTCAGCTGAATAATTAACAAGACTTGACAAGATCCGATGTGTTCCCGCAAAGCCAACGTAACGCATCTGAAGCTAGCCTTTTAGAACATTGAGATGCACTCTAGTCTGCAGGATAAAAGGTGTCAGGAATATTTAAGCATGTCTTTTCTGAAATGTTGACAGCGTGACCCCCAAGGCATGAAGCGATTTGGATCTTTTAAAGCTGTGTCACTGAAGGGGCTCACTCAAGATTCCAATATTAAACACTTGCACTGTTTCATCTGTTCTACTCACTATCAATGAAGTGCATTCGATTTCAAAGCGTCGGATGAGACTGAAACACAATCGAGATTTTGGCTGGAATTTCTGCTCCCGAATGGATCCCCCTCTGCAGCCTATCGATCGGCTGTAGGAGTATTTCTCAAAAATAAAAGGAAGCCACTTGTGTCGGTGAGTTACAACAACTCCGAATAATAGGACAGAACCAATCGCACGCTGAGCCTCTGATTGCTGTAGAAAACATCCTTGAGATAATGTCTGTGATGAGCAGAAAAGCAAGCCACTGCTAAGTGATGACTTGTCTGGCTCCGTGTGTGTGTGTGAGGCAGTGTGAATGAAAATAAATTGAAGAACCCAGAGGTTAGGCCAGGGCACATTTACGAACAACGTGCTATCGATTTGGCCAGTGCGTCATAGCAGCTCGCAGAGGCGGGGGTTGTCATAGTTACATATTAGAATTAACAGTGCACCCTAGCAACTGAAAGGTCAAGGCAATTCATGTCCGGATGAGATTTCTTGTAGGAACATGTTTTCTCGCTCATACCCACATTCCCCCGGCACACCTGACTGCTGTTCCACATAGAGGAGGTTTAACTCCCACAGTTTGTGCTCACGCTGGCTAACCATTAAGTGCAGCCACATAAGGATTTATGAAATTAGAATAATGCAATAATGAGCATAATGTGGCCTCTGCATCTGTCTGTCTCACTAACTAAAAATACTTTTTACACACAAATACTCTCTGAATGTTATGAGCCCATTTACCAGGTCTCATTTTTATAGGTAGATATACGCTATATGACCAGAAGTACTATATGTGGACACCCTAACGTCCAATGATTGGCATTAATAGAGAATCGGTCCTCCTTGTGCTGCCATAACAGCTTTCGTTCTGGGAAGGCTTTCCATTAGATGATGGAATATGGATGCAGGGACTTGCAGGGATCTTCCATCAGGGTGCAAATTAAATAAGGTTCGAAGCCTTGCCGTAACAGAAGTCAAACCAAAAATGTAAGGTTTTCAATCATTTCAGTAATGATAAACAATTTAGTTTTAATTTAAAATTTAATTTACCTGTCGGCCAACAAACACTTATGAACAGAAGTCACGTTCACCAGAGAAGGTTTTGTAACTATAGCAACTAAAATCATGGTCATGTAACTTGTTTGGTCAACCCAGGCTTATGAAAATACGTGCCTCTATATACATTTCAGCAACACTGTATATACATACCTTACTCCATGTTTTACAGCAGTTTCAAAGTTAAATGCTAAAACACACGTTCAATATATGACCGTGGCTAATTTTTATTATGTTGGTACAGGCTCGTATTGCTGCGTTTTTTAATATGCTACTTGAAGTACGTATTGCGGCTGTTCAGAATTTGTATATCCGGGGAGTGTCGCTAAAGGTTAATGCTCTATCGTGTTGGAAATATCCCCTACACCAAACCCAATCCTAAACCTACCCGATACTGTTAACAAATGCAAAAGTGATATAAAAATGCATTGGTTGATGCAGCCATGCTATTTTAACTTCCTTATGCAGATTTGAGCTGTTTTGTCTAATCAAAGTTTCACCGAGTTCGTGCTGGAGCTTGTCATTACTCAAGTGCAACACCGTATCATGTGAGCTACAGAGCAAACCTACTAAATTAGAAAACTCATGCATATGATAGTGTATATGTGATGACAAAGTTAAAAAATATCAGTTTTCAAATCGCTCAGAATGTTAAAATTGTTTTGAAGCCAAAACTTCTGTAACTTTGTGAAAATTAGGCTTTATTAATCAAAACTCTGCATCTATACATCCTACTTTGTGTGAAAATGAATAAAAGTTGTTGGGATTTTACTGCATCTAGTGTTCATTTCAACTGGAAACTGCAGTGATTCATACATTTAGGTTTTTTCAGTTTTGCAGAAATGTATATAGAGGCACGTATTTCCAAGGAGCCTATGTTGCGTTTGGTTGGTATGTACAGAAGAATAAGAAAGACATGTTTGTATTGTAGGTATGCATCGTTTTACTAAAAATGTACATATCATAAATACTTCTTAATTGTTTAAAGTTGCCATAGCATGCATTGATACAATATTTTAAATTATTATCTGATACCTACATAGAAGGTATATGGCATAAGAAAGGGCAAAAATTCTCCAGAAATGGTTTTACAGGTCCATTTACAACCGATTTTTCCCTAGACCTTATTTAGAAGGTTCATGAATAATAATGAGGAGCTCTGCTCTGATTGGCTGTTTCACAGAGCGGCTCATTCAGTAGCTCCCACATGGAGGAAAATATTTATTTAATCACGGAGCTCGAGCCGCTACTAATATGCGGTTCATTGAAACTGCTGTTTTGAATGCACGATCATTTTACTTTCGCTCTTGAGATCGCATGTGCTCCGTGTAACGCTATACTACAGCGGCAGTACTTACTACATACGTTTAAATGCTTGTTAGTGATGTTTAGGATCTGTAAATCATTCTCCATCGTCCGCGCAGTCATCTCTCCTTACTCTGTTTATGTGGTAAGTCAAATCTTATGTACTGCAATGTAACAGGCTACCGCTAGCAGTAAGCTAACCATGTCCCTTCAGTGGCTCGCCTTATTTTATTAGATCGCCTCATTTGTTTTCCTTGGCTTTCTGAGTAAGTTACAGTACAGACACCAACCATCCCTGTACTTAACATCTCCTGCACAACCTGGAACATAACATTTATTCCCGTGATCTGCCATTTTCTCTATTGTCCTCACTTTGTTTTTTCACAATAGCCTAGCTGCAGAACTTCTGATGATTCGGCTATGCAAATGTTGGGGGCGTAACTATTAATGATCGCGAGACTATTATGTAATAGTCTCTGTTGTGTTAGGATTAGCCTATTTTTCAGTGGTCTTTTGCAAACACCAGATTTGTATAAGAAGGAGGAAACAATGGTGTTTGAGACTCACGGTATCTCATGTCCATGTACAGAACAGTTATTATTCAACTATGCCAAGGAAAATACAGTTCTCCATTCTATGGCACCTTTAATAAGAAATGAACCTCAGAAATGTACCCCCTGGACAAAAAAACATTAGATTTACATTTTATAAGTTTGAATATTTTAAAATTTCTTTGAAATAGTTGGCCTTTCTGAAGTCATTTTTTTGTCATTGAAAGTCAGTGCCTCCCAGGAATGCTTTAAAACCTAAAAATATAACCTCTTTGTTTTATAAATAACAGTTACATATTTGCTGTCTTAGCCCTCTATTTTTAAACCTTTATTCATTCATCAATATACCTAGTCCCATCCAAAATGCGTTGCTGGAAAAGTTATTGCTGTTTTATGAGGCTTGGCATTGGGGTTCTGTAACCTGTTTTTACCTTGACCAGAAACATTCCAAGCTCTAAATAGAAACATTCCAAGATTCACTGTTATCAAACATCAAACACCCTTTCAGAAGACATTCTAGAACAAGCTGAAGTTAAAGGGATAGTTCACCCAAAAATAAAATTACGCCATTGCTTACTCACCCTCAAGCCATTCTAGGTGTATATAACTTTCTTCTTTCAGAAGAATACAAATAAAATCTTCCAAGCAGTATAATGGCATCATACTGTAAAAAGTGATTTAGAAGTACAAAACAAGGATTTGTAAAGAAAACTGTCAGAGGATTTCAATATAATCTAAGAAGAGACTTTTCCTTTGCTTAAAACAAAGGAAAAGAGACTAGCATATTGTCATCGGATCTTATGGTACACCTAATATGGATATTATTCTTACAGCAATTCATCAATTCTGCTCAGAAGGCCTTTATTCCCCTATATCCCCTGGAGCCATGTAGAACACTTTTTTATGATGGATGGATGCACTTTATTTTGTTTCAAAATCTCGACCACTATTCATTGCCATTATAAAGCTTGGAAAAGGACATTTTTAATGTAACTCTGATTGCATTCGCCCGAAAGAAGAAAGTCATATACAGGTGCTGGTCATATAATTAGAATATCTTCAAAAAGTTGATTTATTTCACTAATTCCATTCAAGAAGTGAAACTTGTATAATGTATACATTCATTCCACAGAGACTGATATATTTCAAGTGTTTATTTCTTTTAATTTTGATGATTATAAATGACAACTAATGAAAACCCCAAATCACTATCTCAGAAAATGAGAATACTGTGAAAAAGTTCAGTATTGAAGACACCTGATGCCACACTCTAATCAGCTAATTAACTCAAAACACCTGCAAAGGTCTTTAAAAGGTCTCTCAGTCTAGGGCTGTATCCGAAATCGCCCCCTATACCCTCAAATAGTGCACTATTTGAGGGGACAGCCATTTTAAGTGGTGTTCGAAACCATAGTGAACGTTCCCGAGTGCACTCATTCAATCCCACAATGCACCGCAAAAACGAGTGTACAACCGATGTCAACAGCTAGAGATAACCCATAATGCACTGTGAGAGTCGCGCGCCCACTGAATTCCCGCGTCTCGCCAGACGATGGCGCCCACAGCTGAATCATCCATCCATTCGCTTGTCCACTGCGTAATACAGCATACAACACGGGTACAAATTCGTTGTAAATTGATTATTAAATTGTTTAACCAGGGTTTATATGTAAACTCCTTGACATAGTTCAAGATAAATCCTTTAATCTTACTACTCGAACTGTCCGTTTTAAATGATTGTTAAACAGTAAGCAATACTATGCAAAAGCGGCAGTCCTTCCGGTGCACTCAGTGTCCGAATTCACTCACTCGTTTTCACTCACTCCTTCAAGTGGACTGAATGAGTGGACTAATGTAGGGAATAGTGAATGAGGGTATAGGGGGTGATTTCAGATACAGCCTAGTTCTGTAGACTACACAATCATGGGGAAGACTGCTGATTTGACAGTTGTCCAAATTGACACCTTGCACAAGGAGGGCAAGACACAAAAGTTCATTGCAAAAGAGGCTGGCTGTTCACAGAGCTCTGTGTCCAAGCACATTAATAGAGAGGCAAAGGGAAGGAATAGATGTGGTAGAAAAAAAGTGTACAAGCAATAGTGATAACCGCACCCTGGAGAGAATTGTGAAACAAAACCCATTCAAAAATGTGGGGGAGATTCACAAAGAGTGGACTGCAGCTGGAGTCAGTGCTTCAAGAACCACTATGCACAGATGTATGCAAGACATGGGTTTCGGCTGTTGCATTCCTTGTGTCAAGCCACTCTTGAACAACAGACAGGGTCAGAAGCGTCTCGACAAAAAAAAAGGACTGGACTGCTGCTGAGTGGTCCAAAGTTATGTTCTCTGATGAAAGTAAATTTTGCATTTCCTTTGGAAATCAGGGTCCCAGAGTCTGGAGGAAGAGAGGAGAGGCACAGAATCCACGTTGCTTGAGGTCCAGTGCAAAGTTTCCACAGTCAGTGATGGTTTGGGGTGCCATGTCATCTGCTAGTGTTAGTCCACTTTGTTTTCTGAGGTCCAAGGTCAATGCAGCTGTATACCAGGACGTTTTAGAGCACTTCATGCTTCCTGCTGCTGACCAACTTTATGGAGATGCAGATTTCATTTTCCAACAGGACTTGGCACCTGCACACAGTGCCAAAGCTACCAGTACCTGGTTTAAGGACCATGGTATCCCTGTTCTTAATTGGCCAGCAAACTCGCCTGACCTTAACCCCATAGAAAATCTATGGGGTATTGTGAAGAGGAAGATGTGATATGCCAGACCCAACAATGCAGAAGAGCTGAAGGCCACTATTAGAGCAACCTGGGAGCCCCAACTAAGTACTGAGTGCTGTACATGCTCATACTTTTCATGTTCATACTTTTCAGTTCGCCAAGATTTCTAAAAATCCTTTCTTTGAATTGGTCTTAAGTAATATTCTAATTTTCTGAGATACTGAATTTGGGGTTTTCATTAGTTGTCAGTTATAATCACCAAAATAAAAGAAATAAACACTTGAAATATATCAGTCTGTGTGGAATGAATGTATACATTATACAAGTTTCACTTCTTGAATGGAATTAGTGAAATAAATCAACTTTTTGAAGATATTCTAATTATATGACCAGCACCTGTAGACCTACACCTAGGATGGCTTGAGGGTAAGTAAATCATGGGGTAATTTTATTTTTGGGTGAACTATCCCTTAAATTATGGGATAAAAAAGGATGTTTAGTTAATTAATTTTCTTATAAGATGTTTAAATTAGGCTATGGCTGTACAAGTAATTTTATGGGTGCAGGAACTGAGGCAACAGCAGTGGAAGCTAATGTAACTTAACATTAAATGCTATTAATTAAAAACATTAATAACCTAGGATGTGAAAGTGTATCCCAGCATTCATGTCAATGTGGTTGATTTGTGGATGAGCTTGTTTATGTTGGGTTGTGCACAATATGCAAAAAAAAAGTCTAAGTTGTTTTTGACTATGACCTTAAAAATTATAATAAAGGTAGATGGACAGCAAAAAACATTTAAGTCTAAAAATAATGAAATATATCTGTGCCCTGACTCTACACTACACTTGGGGCATACATGGGAAAACAAATCTTTGCAAAAGACACAATGCTGGATTTATGGCAGTGGTGACAAGGCAGAACAAGCATCAGGTGCACTTCATTATGCACGGCCAGCAGTGCTATGTCGCCACAACTCCTCTCGGCCACCTGCTTGTGACTTGAACCTGGATACTGAGGGCCAGGAAGACAACAGGTATGTTCCATTCACCCAAATGTGCCCTGCGAAGTGGAATTCACAGACAATTTGGCTATCTTAAGTGAACATTTAAACCATAACAAGCATTTACAGTTAGTCAAATTGGCTGTGCAAATGGCTCACACACTCTCAGGAAAAAGGTACAAAAGCTGTCACTGTGGCAGTATCCTTTTAAAAGGTACATTTCTGTACCTTATTTAACTTATTTATGCACTAAGGGTGCATATTAGTACCTTAAAGATATATAGTAGTACCTAAAATGTTCTGTTTCTGGTACAGACTGCATATAGCCTATGGGGTTGTCACAGGATGAACCAATGACTTGAAACCAAAGACTCGAGAGATAAACTAATCAATTCTCTTTTCAGGACAGACTGCATAGCTTCAGCTTAAGGAGATGTGACAAAAGAACGAATGACTCAGATCAGGAGGTAAGGTAATCTTAACTAAATACTGCGTAGCCTCAATGAAGTAATTGTTTCTGTTTCTCATAATTTGGCCTGCAGTAGTGTTTTCATGATGCGTCATCAATCGGCCATATTGGCAGAACTGAATGTAAACAATGCCACAGAACCGGATGAAATTTGTATATTTTGCTGCAAATGGTCAATTATTGTCATGTTTTGGGCTGTACTAATCAGTCGGACCGGAAAAAAAATATTAGTACTATAGACTGCCAAAAGTTATAACAAGTCAAGGAAAAGAGTGCAAAAAACTGAGGTTCAAAAGGTGTTTGTGATCGGCTAAACTGAATCAGGATTTCCAGGGCAAAAATCTTGACAACGTTCGTGTTTGTTCTTAATCATTTTCAGTCAGGCATGTAAAATAATAGGCTAATATCTTAATTAATACTGCTTGACATATATTTACCACCTACTAACTTTAGTTTGTCAAAATATTGCACTCTTTCCTGCTTACTAAGTCCTTCTCTACATGATTTACTGTAGCAGCTTCCACACATTTTTTCTGTGGTTTAGACAGCATAAATTAGCAGTGTTGGGGGAAAGTTACTTTTAAAAGTAATGCATTACAATATTGAGTTACTACCTAAAAAGAAGTAACTAAGCAACGTAATTAGTTACTTTTTATGGAAAGTAATGCATTACGATACTTTTGCGTTACTTTTTAAATCTGGGCAGGGTTTGCTTGTTTGTATTTTAATATAAAAAGTTCTATTTTTGGCAAATATAAAAGCCTTTTTACACCAAAAGCCTCAGGCTTAGAGAAAAGTAAATTCACCTCTGTACAGTAGACCGCAGAAGAAAAAAAAGGAACTCTTCAGCAATAAAAAAGGAAAACAAATGATTATCTAGAGTAATTTTTGCCTATTAGTATGGATGAATTGGATCATCGAAAGTCGGCAGCAAAGACATTGGTTAATAAAATGGGATTAAATACATAAAGGATATTTGTATTATTTAACATATTTAATTATTGTAGGTTTGCGTTGAATTTCACTGTTTTTATTCATTTTGTAGAATACTGTATGTGTTTTTAAGTGAGATGAGTGAGGTGAATTAATGCATGTTCACATTTATTCAAGAACTAAAGTAGCATCTTACTTACAATTTCTTTCAACATAGGGACAGGAGAGCTTTTAATCAATAAATCGGGGGAAAAAGTAACTGTCGTTACTTATTTGAAAAAGTAATTATATTAAAAGTATTATTATATTCTGCTGAAATAAACAAAATTACTAACTGACTTCAGTCTAGGGCGACTTTAAGCAATCTAAAAAAACAAAACAAAACAAAAAAAAAAACCCGTTATAATCAGTGCCGGTTATACACTGTTTGATGCTACCTGAACTCATGACAAAAACGCACCCGTGGGAAGGATTTCACGAGATGCAATATTCAAACCAATAGGTACAGTGGTGTGAAAAAGTGTTGGCCCCCTTCCTGAATTTTTTTTTTTTTTTTTGCATGTTTGTCACACTTTAATGTTTCAGATCATCAAACAAACTTAAATATTAATCAAAGATAACACAAGTAAACACAACATGCAGTTTTTGAATGAAGTTTTTTATTATGAGGGGAAAACAAAATCCAAACCCACATGGCCCTGTGTGAAAAAGTGTTTGCCCTCTAAACTTAATAACTGGTTGGGTCACACTTAGCAGCAACAACAGCAATCAAGCGTTTGCGATAACTTGCAATGAGTCTGTTACAGCGCTGTGCAGGAATTTTGGCCCACTCATCTAGGCAAAATTGTTGTAATTCAGCCACACTGGAGGGTTTTCGAGCATGAACCGCCTTTTTAAGGTCATGCCACAGCATCTTAATAGGATTCAGGTCAGGACTTTGACTAGAACACTCCAAAGTCTTCATTTTGTTTTTCTTCAGCCATTCAGAGGTGGATTTGCTGGTGTGTTTTGGATCATTGTCCTGCTGCAGAACTCAAGTTCACTTCAGCTTGAGGTCACGAACAGATGGCTGGACATTGTCCTTCAGGATTTTTTGGTAGACAGCAGAATTCATGGTTCCATTTATCACAGCAAGTCTTCCAGGTCCAGAAGCAGCAAAACAGCCCCAGACCATCACACTACCACCGCCATATTTCACTGTTGGTATGATGTTCTTTTTCTGAAATGCTGTGTTACTTTTACGCCAGATGTAATGGGACACACACCTTCCAAAAAGTTTAACTTTGTCTCATCAGACCACAGAGTATTTTCCCAAAAGTCTTAGAGATCATTAAGATGTTTTCTGGCAAAACTGAGACGAGCCTTTATGTTGTTGTCGCTGTGCTCTTGGGCTAATTTTGGTCGGCCGGCCACTCCTGGGAAGGTTCACCACTGTTCCATGTTTTCGGCATTTGTGGATAATGGCTCTCACTGTGGTTCGCTGGAGTCCCAAAGCTTTAGAAATGGCTTCATAAGCTTTTCCAGACTGATAGGTCTCAATTACTTTCTTTCTCATTTGTTCCTGAATTTCTTTGGATCTCAACATGATGTTCACTGAGGTCTACATCACTTTGTCAGGCAGGTCCTATTTAAGTGATTTCTTGATTGCGAACAGGTATGGCTCCAAATGTTTCGCTTTCCAGACGTAACAAGCTTGCTTTTTAGCTCAGCCAACACGGAATTTAATTTAGGATGTGGAGTCCTTAGGTACAAATCCTGTGAAAAACATGACTCACGATAAAAGAGCAGAAAGGTGAGAAATTGAAAAACAAGTTACACGGCATGCTTGCGATTGCGTTTTTACATCGCATTCACTTTAGTTTATAGTATTGGGTAGGTTTAGGTGTAGTGCAGATGGTATGTTATTTTAAAACATCAAGGAGCATTAGAATTATTGCACCACTCAATGGACATTTCAAGCCAGAACTGCGGTGACGCATACAAAACGTGTACGTTCATCTGTTTCGGGGGAAAAAAACAGGCTCTCTTTAAGCGCAACTCAGTGGACATACTGCAGTGATATGTACTTATTGGTATGTATTTTGCATCTTGTGAAAACGTTCCCACAGGTATGTTTTCACCATGAGTCCAGGTTGGTTTGAAGAATGAATCTATTACTTCAAACGTACATCTGCACTTTGTTGTTTATGATGAGAGAATTCGCGAATTATGCATCATAGTTTAAACCCACCTCTACTTAAATCTGTAGATGACGATGTTGTGCATTGCCTGGAATGAACAATTTTTGTCAAGTGAAGTGAACTACAGATATCCCCCGCTAAGTGTGTAGGGAGCAGTGTACACAGAGTAGGGACCCTGTGAATCGGAGCGCAGCTAATGATTTTAGAGAGGAGTAGATCCTCCATCACTGGGAAGACTGAAAAACAGATGGACTGGGAGCATGAAGATTTTATCAGACAAGATCCAGCATAGTCACAGGAAGGAACTGGAGGAATGGAGGTTAAAGGGCTGTGATCAGTTAAAAAATCGAGAATGAGATTGGTTAAAAAAATAGGGATTTAAGAAAAGACTTCCAGAAGCACACAAGAACCAAGCTTAAGAGTTAAACATTAATGTAAGACTATAAAAATCATCACCTCTACGTTTGGTATTTAGTGACCTGTCTGTCTAAATGAGTGCTAGTGCTAGGAAGCTTTTGTAGGGATCACATTGGAAAATTAATAAGGTGCAATCATAAACAGACAGACTTTGATGCATGCAGCTGAATCTTATAGAAAGAATGTGGAAAAAAAGGGAAAAACAACCCAATGCTCGCTAGACTTTGAAGAACGAAGCCTTTGTAAAACACAGCTGATTTATATATCCTCAGGAAAAGATTCCTTTGTAACAAAGCCACAGGCAACTCCCTCACACAAGCGAAAAAGGGTCATGAAACAGACAATCTTACAATCCTATCTTGCATATATATAATATAACAATACTCTTATGAAAGGCTGGGAGATGGCATGGTGCAAAAGATTTTGATGAAAATTGCAGCTGAAAATACCTTTGAACAAATTGCTGGTGGGTTGGTATAACCAGATGTTCATCTTCTGAACACCCATCATGTTTCACATCTTCTCTAAACAGCAAGTGAAAAACACTGCAAGAGCTGTTACACTGAACAAATGCATAGTTCACTTGGTTTTAAAAAAATGAAAAGTCTCATAAAACCTCTTAGCGGTTTTAAATTAGATGACTAGCTCCCAAATGATATTCCCCAAATATGGTTAATGGAGTCCATTGTGAGTTCTGTTTGATCTACAAAGTATTACCAGTTTGTTTGCTTGTACTAACAATTCAATAAGACATTTGTTTGAATGGAAGTGCAAATGTACTTGTATTAGCTTATTAATCAGCCCAGGATTTGGTGTCAAGCTGGCCAGCATTGTATCTCCCGAGAATGTTTATATCCTTTGATTAAAACTCTTAAAAACTGGGGCGACCACCCATACAGCAACTGTACCTTGTGCTTCCATGATGCAACGATAAGGCAATATACTGTACACAGCACTTTTCCCACAGTCTTTATTCCCTAAGCCTTAAAAACAGGATATGCATTAAAAAAATAAAAGACAACGAAAGTACCACCAGTCAGCATGTTTTAATTAATTAATTGATTAGTGCATCTTAGTTAATCCATCCTGCTGATTACAAGTCAGGATCTGAAGAACTGAAATTCCACTGTTTATTTACAAATGTCAGAGCAGTAATCTGCCAAATCCCACAATCCCCTTAAGCAGGACCACTTTATCCTTGACAAAATTGTTAGCAAGACCGTCGCTGTTCAGTGTAGGAGGGAAGATATTAATTTTATGACATTGATCCAATTTATTTAGAGTATTCCACAAAAGTAATTTTACTTACACTACCTGAATAAAAATCTATATTGTATTTTTACATTAACAATGCAATTAGTAGGCTATTCTTTTTATTAAAACCAAGTATAAATTTAATCAGTTTAGTTTTTTAAGCATTTTAGATTTATTTCAAAATGTTAACTCAAAGTAACAATTTAAACAATTATAAATTTTATTCATGAAAAGATGATAAGCTATTCTTTAGAGTAGATCACTTTCAGAACAAAAATGTAAAGATAATGTACTCACCCCCTTGTCATCCAAGATGTTCATGTCTTTCTTTCTTCAGTCGAAAAAAAAAAATGTTTTTTGAAAAAAAAAAAAACATTTCAGAATTCCTCTCCATATAATGGACTTCTATGGTGCCCCTGGAGTTTGAACTTCCAAAGTGCAGTTTAAATGCAGCTTCAAAGGGCTCTAAATGATCCCCGCCAAGGAAGAAGGGTCTTATCTAGCAAAACGCTCGGTTATTTTCTAAAAACATTTACAATTTATATACTTTTTAATCTCTACATGAAGTACACATAGAGCTACACAAGACAAGCATTTGAGATTAAAAAGTATATATATTGTAATTGAAAAAAAATAATAATAATAACCAATCGTTTTGCTAGATAAGACCCTTCTTTCCTCGGCTGTGATCGTTTAGAGCCATTTGAAGCTGCATTTTGGAAGTTCAAACTCTGGGGCACCATAGAAGTCCATTATATGGAGAGGAATTCTCAAAAAACATAATTTCCTTACAAATGAAGAAAGAAAGACATGACCATCTTGGATGACAAGGGGGTGAGTACATTATCTGTAAATTTTTGTTCTGAAAGTGAACTACTTCTTAATTATAAACTTATTTTCTGATCATCGGTCAATACACTCTTAAGAATAAAGGTGCTTTAAAAGGTTATTCACAGCTATGCCATAGAAGAACCATTTTTGGTTCCACAAAGAACCATTCAGTCAAAGGTTCTCTAAATAACCATCTCTTTCTTACCTTTTTATAATCTGAAGAACCTTCTTTCATCACAAAGATCCTTTTGTGAAACAGAAAGGTTCTCCAGATGTTAAAGGTTCTTTATGGAACCATTTAGACAAAAAAAAAAAAAGGTTCTTATATGGCATCGTGAAGCACCTTTATTTTTAGATGTGTATAGCGTATAGCTTGGTACATATTGGTCACAGACCAAATGTACCTTTAATTTCAACAAGCGGATTGCTCTCTCTCTCTCTCTCACACACACACACACACACACACACACACACACACACACACACACACACACACACACACACACACACACACACACACACACACACACACACACAGAGAGAGAGAGAGAGAGAGACAGAGATAATGCTTTCAGGTCACTTGAAGTTTGATTTAGACTTGACAAAGTGGTGATATATATATAAGTGTGTGGGTTGTTCACTTACCTTTTTATTAGTCTCCCCATTAACACCATTATATACATTTAGACTGATTTGCCAATGTGGATCATGCACAAACACCAGAGGTGGGATTTATCGTGTGTATACTATTTATATATACTATATACATCTAGTCAAATGGACAGTAATATCTGCACGTTAAAAAAAATGAATTGTGATCCTCTGCGAGCTACCACAATTAACCACAGTGCTCTCTTTAGGGTTTACAATGTGTATCACCCTACGTGACGTGCAATTGGGTGGACAGTTTATATGTGAGAGAAAGAGAAGAGAGGAGAATGAGAGTTTGAAGCGTCGCTGCACAATGCACTTTCAAACACGGGGTGGGAGAAAAGTTCGACAAGTTTGATCTGAATAATTTATCACGCCTGTGTTTCGACGCGCTTTGTTCTCTATCCAAAGGATATGCATTTTAAGCTTTAATACCATTTATGGCTGAAGTTATTATGCGTGATCAAATAATTCTCAGTCCAGGGATTTTCAAAGAAGGCTTCTTGTTTTAGTACTCTCAGCTGTCAGAACTTCTGCAAGCCACACGGGCATGCTATCTTTTAGCTCCTTATCCCTTCCTCATTTTAAAATTACAAATATATAACTGTGTCCTGGGTGTTTAAAAACTTAGCTCTTCATAAGAAAGGCCTAAATTATTCATAGCGTTAAACATTTATTTTGTTAGAATTTCACATTATCAAAGCGAACATTCTCCCAACAATAAATGCATGCATCCGATCGTACTACAGTGGTGCGGCCTAAAATAATCTCGCTCTGTGATTTATTTAAGGTTATTAGATAAAGGGTCTCCAGGAACCTGGCCTAGATTTAATCACACACTTTGTTCATGAATTACATGCATATTGAAAGGCACTGTAAATTTAAAAAGACTGAATTAACCAAGAGTGATCAAATGAATGTTAATGTTTTGAAAAATAGTGCGCTGGTACAGTGAATAATGACTAACGAAGAGGCTTTATGATCTCATTACTTTTACACAAACATATAAGTATCTAGAAACTTGACTTAATTGCACTTCATGGAAGGGATGAATATTTCAGCAGCTACTAGCAACCTCACATGGGCGTCGTGAACCTCATCAGCGAGTGACTGAGTTCATCTAAATCAGGCGTGCATGCCATGCGGCCGTGTTAAATTATTCACCATATTTATCTCTGGTCATTCAATATTCATATGCCTAATAAATGTGGATTTTCTGGAGGGGGTGGGAAATCTATAAAAGACTAAATACACTCAACTGCACAGCTGTCTTCAAAGGTTAGAAGGTCATGGAGTGAAGTATGTCTTTAAACTTATGAAGACTCTATTAGCTTTAGATGGGGCTGGACCGGAGGCCCCTTGTGCTTTGGTGGGTAAAGTCAGTGGATTTAGCAGGATCTGAGGGGCGGTTTGAGGTGCATATAAAACAGGCAACGTCCAAGACCGGCTTACCAGTTAAGGTTACACAAAGACCGCGCTGATCCAGGAAGAGAACGAGGAATTGCTCACGTACTCCTACTGTTGTAAAAGGCTGGGATTTTTTTTTACTGATTGTATCTCATCAAGCAGAATAAAGCAAATGGGTGAGAATATATTTTAACAGTGCAGTGCAGGCCGCTGTTGAAAGTGGATGATGTGATTAAGGATCAAAGGTATGGACATAACTGAGTGACACGGGAAAGCGCATCGAGCTTGCTTTGAAGGGCAGAGGCATTCCTTTCTGAGCAGGAGGTCAGGTTTGAAGAGAAAGCTGTCAAACACATTTCACTGAATAAGAAGCAGTGACT
Organism: Garra rufa; assembly: GCF_049309525.1. NCBI lineage: Eukaryota > Metazoa > Chordata > Actinopteri > Cypriniformes > Cyprinidae > Garra > Garra rufa. The sequence continues at coordinate 24,394,148 of NC_133372.1, read as the reverse complement.
AAGGATTAATGCCTTCACATAAATGGAAATGCCATCCTTTATTACACTGCAAAGAAGCTAAAAAACGTTGAATCTACCCTTCTGGAAAAAATAAATAAAAATATAGCTTCAAGCAGCGATTACCGGGGTTCAAGCACTTTAAGGCATTTAAGCACATATGAAAAAAGACATTACATATTATTTAGCAAGTCTGTAACCACCACAATAATTATTTAAAAAGCATTTTTGGTAAATTACCATAGAAATATGACCATATTTGATGGCGGTTATAGCACCACCAAGCTTGTTTATAATCATTTGTCGCATGTGCTTACTAGTTTCATGAAGTTTTGAGTTATCATTTAGAATTTATAGGCATTTGGTTATATTTAGCAATGACCCTTTTAAAAAATGACCCTGTTATAGATAACCAAAGTGTGAAATTCATCATAATTATTGACTTAGAGAGTCTACAGAATTGTACTACAGTGGTTTTGTTGGGACTGCGTGAAAAACCTAGGATGTTCGCAAAACATAATCAAGAATATTTAATGAACGATTTGATTGACAGTAGTGGTTTTTGAGGCAAAGTTGTTCAGAATGAGATCTATCATATGTGACCCTGGACCACAAAACCAGTCTTAAGTCGCTGGGGTATATTTGTAGCAATAGCCAAAAATACATTGTATGGGTCAAAATTATTGATTTTTCTTTTATGTCAAAAATCATTAGGAAATTAAGTAAAGATCATGTTACATTAAGATTTTTTTGTAAAATTCCTACTGTAAACTTATCAAAATGTAATTTTTGATTAGTAATATGCATTGTTAAGAACTTAATTTGGACAACTTTAAAGGTGATTTTCTCAGTATTTTGATTTTTTTTCAACCTTAGATTCCAGATTTTCAAATAGATGTATCTCGACCAAATATTGCCCTATCCTAACTATACATCAATAGAAAGCTTATTTATTGAGCTTTCATATGATGTATACATCTCAGTTTTGTAAAATTTAACCTTATGACTGGTTTTGTGGTCCAGGGTCACATATGATATGAATACTGTGTGCATGCGTATAACACTGTGTGATTACAGAGGTGTAAAACTCGTTAGCGCCACCTATTGGTCGATTTCTTTTAAAATTCTCACAGACTTTTAGGGCAAAAAGCCCAAACGAGTTTTGTTCCGATCAGCCTCCAATAACCTTGTCAAATAGATGCTCTTCATTGGCCGATGGCAACCATGTTCTTTGAGATACAGATATGCGCTCACAGACGCTTGTGGCACATTGGACAAAGACACTACATACATTTTTTTTTCCCTTATTTTGATAATTGTTGATATTCACTCCCTAGAATCTCTCCAGTTTTTTTGCACTGGTTTGGTTCCAATCAGGTGAAAACCTAGGACTTGTTTGCAAAATACACAAAAAGTTGACAATGGAATATGATTGTGTACTTTTGATTGCTGTAGTGCCACCTATTGGCCGATTACTCATAAAATTTTTCACAGACCTTTAGAACTATGATTTAAACACCCCCAACGAGTTTTGTTCCGATCAGCCTCCAATAACCTTGTCTAATAGGTGTTCTTCATTGGCTGAATTGACAAAGACACTACATACAAATTTTCAAGTTATTTTGACTAATGCTTGCATAGTTATAGCAGTCTTTTTGTTTTTTCCCTTTTATAGCACCGCCAAGTGGCCAAACTTTCTTTTTTTTTTTTTTTTTTTTACATAAGTGTTCCAAGTTTGGTGAACATACCTCTTTCCATTCAAGAATTGTAGGCATTTTAGTAAAAGTGGCTCCACCCCTTATTAACGTTTTGGCATCCAGTGATTCGAAAGTTTGTTTTTTTACTTTTTTATAATTGTTGATATTCACACCCCAGAATCTCTCCATAATCATTCTGTACTGGTTTGGTAACAACTGGGTTAAAAACCTAGAACCTAGGACTAGGAATAGCAAAAGTAGTTTTTTAAAAAAAGCCAAAATACTTGAAAATTTCACCAAATTGACGATAGAATACGATATTGTACCTTGACTGCTGTAGCGCCACCATCAGGCCGACTGGGGCAACCCTTGGTGACGTAGTAGAATGTGCGAGTACTACCATCCCTCCAAGTTTTAATAACCTACGACTTGTGGTTTGGCACTGAGTTGTTCAGACCAGATCACTGAGTTAAGAAACAAATCATTTACTGCATTTGATACTTGAATGAATCAGTCAAGTTTTGTGAACTAGATCAACTGATTCACTGAAGAGAAATTCAAAAGAATTGTTTACATAGGACTTTACTTATTACCAACTTAAATTTCAGCCAGTTTCAAAGAATCATATGGCTTTTGAAGACTCATGGGCCACTTTTTGTGGTGCTTTTTTGTCAGTTCTCATTCACTTCAATTGCATTCGAAAGAATGGTCAGGATATTCTTTTAAAAATCCTCTTCCACAGAAGAAAGTCAGTCTTGAGTTTACAACGGCATTGTGTTGAGTAAATGATGACACAATAGTGAAATGTTCCTTGATCTTTAAAAATCTTTTTGAATCTTGAAAAAGAAATATTCCTTTAAAGTCATAGCTGGCTTTACATTGTTTCTAAATGGTCTAAGTTGGTCAATCAAAGGAAGTACCAGCTGATAGACCTGGTTTTGACCTGAAAGACAACTTTGGACTGACTTTAAACCAGCTTTAATGTTCAAAAAACCCAGCTTGGCCACCTTAAGCTGACCTGGCCTGGATTTTCCCAGCATAGCATGATATTCTGTAACATTATGGGCAAGATTAACTTTGGAAAGTTGACAGGGCTTGCATGACTACAAGGAGGTGAGCATATCTTTCTTTTATCTTGAGATAGATATAAGAGGCAACTCACGAACAGTGTCACGGTAGAGTAAAGGGGTCAGGGTCCAAATGCAGGGAAGGGAAATTTATTAACAAAAACACAAATAAACAAACAAAAACCAAACCAAAAGGCCAACACGGCACAACACGACTTGAACAATAAAAACATAAACTTCAGGAACGAGAATCACTGAAAACAAACCACACAGAAGACAAGTTACAGGAAACAATGCAGACTCACAAGAGTGGTGGGAGAGTGGAGATTATAAAGTCTGTGGTGATAGTGAACAGCTGTGGAGGAAACGAGTGTAATAATCAAAGACAACAAGACAGGTGTAGACAATCAGGGAAGTGCAGTGCAAGATGAAGGGAAATAGCGACCTCAGGTGGCTGAGGGAAAACCCGCAGCCCAGAGTCATGACAAACAGTGATCAAGTCTGAGACCTATCAGGGGAGTTTTATAGTTGTATTGCACTGTCCTGGGACTGTGTAACAGTGTAAGGGTGAGGGGCTGACGAGACGCTTTAGCGGTGACCTCAAGTTCTACCAAAAGACACTTAAATTAGGCTTCAAAATTTTAAGATACCAATCAGAACACCAACCATTAAATTTAACTGAAGGACCTTGTTACCTTAATGAGAAACTCTACAGGGTTTGTATGAAAGCATGGAAAACAAAAATATCTTAGCATATCTCAACCTCTAATGGTTCCTGACTCTGTGGGTACTTCTCTGTTGCTTTGTTTTGAGTTTTGGGAAAAAGTTACTGAGAAGCCATAAAACTAAGAACTCTTGCTTTCATTGGATGCTGATGTTAGAGTGTGCAGCCAGACTGAATTAAAGGAACATGAGGTAGTAAATCTTTATGAGGGGCACTAGCAGGGCTCATAATTGATTAATGGTTGTCAATGCAGAGCAGACAGCTTGAACTTCTAAAATAGCTAGCGAGAGCAAACACTCATGTGCTTATTACTCATGAATGCCAAGAGAAGGAACTGATGAGGGAAATCACATTGTTTTCTTTGGCATTGTTGGCAATAAAATGGCCTTGGTTCTCCATGCAACAGGGACACATGTAGGTTTTTTTTTTTTTTTTTTTTTTGTCGAGTGTACTGAATGTATCTTCTTAAATTTAGAATATCCTTAATATAGCCCAGACAAAATAGGTTAAGACAGTTCTTGAGATGCATTTAGTAGATCTATCTAGATACCCCATTGGTAGCTCTAAGCTGCTTGTTACGTACTACATGGAACATGATTTTTTTTTTTTTTTTTTTATTGTTCAGTGATTGCTTAGTGGAACAAAATAATATATAAAACGACACAACCTTTTAAAGGAATAATTCATCCACATATAAAATTCTGTCATTATTTATTCATCCTTGTGGTGTTTTCCACATTACTCTTTTCCATGCAATTATGATTTAAACTAAAAAAGGATATAAAAGCACAATAAACTACACACAAAGTGGTTGATATGGCTTATGCATTCCAATCCAAATCTTCTAAAGCCGTACAACAGCTTTGTGTGAAGAATGAAGAAATATTTGAAGCAACAGTTGGCCCAAAAATGAAAGCTGTCATCATTTACTTTCTTCTGCAGAATGAAAAAAATGAAATGTTTTGTTATTGACTTCCACTTTATGGACAAAGAGACAGAGAAAGAGAAAGAGACAGAGAAAGAGACAGAGAAAGAAAGAGAAAGAGAAAGAGAAAGAGAGAGAGAGAGAGAGAGAGAGAGAGAGAGAGAGAGAGAGAGAGAGAGAGAGAGAGAGAGAGAGAGAGAGAGAGAGAGAGATATTTCACTTTTAGGTTCCACAGAAGAAAGACATACAGGTTTGGAATGGAGGAAAAAAAACTGAACAAATGATGGTCATTTTTGGTGAATTACCCATTTTAAGTCACTGAAATATGATGTCAGATTTGTGAATAAATTATTCAGAAACACTTTGTTAACTAAATCAACGAACTCATCGAAAAGATCTGATTCAAAATGATGATTAATATTTGCCTTCCAATCAGATCTAATGATGAAAACGTACCTGTGCGTGCCGCCATGTACGTTTCGTGACATATTCGATTCGAAATATCGACCATATGCATTACACCTAAACCTACCTGATAGTATGAACAAAAGCAAATGTGACGTAAAAACACAATCGCAAGCATGCCATTTTAGCTTGTTTTTCGATCTCTGATCTTTCAGCTTTTTTCATTGTGAGTCATGCTTTTCACGGGGATAGTACCCAAAGATTCCACATCCTAAGTCCTTTTCCGTGCCGGCTGAGCTACCGAGCAAGCTTTTTACAGTGATGTGAAAAAGTGTTGGCCCCCTTCCTAATTTTTTTTTTGTTTTTGCATGTTTGTCACACTTTAATGTTTCAGATCATCAAACAAATTTAAATATTAATTAAAGATAACACAAGTTTGGGCAAAAATGGCCTGAATGGCAGAGTTCCAAGACGAAAAACCACTGCTGAGCAAAAAGAACATAAAGGCTCGTCTCAGTTCATCTTGATGATCCCCAAGACTTCTGGGAAAATACTCTGTGGACTGACGAGACAAAAGTTGAACTTTTTGGAAGGTGTGTGTCCCATTACATCTGGCGTAAAAGTAACACAGCATTTCAGAAAAATAACATCATACCAACAGTAAAATATGGTGGTGATAGTGTGATGGTCTGGGGCTGTTTTGCTGCTTCTGGACCTGGAAGACTTGCTATGATAAATGGAACCATAAAATTCTGCTGCCTACCAAAAAATCCTGAAGGACAATGTCCGGCCATCTGTTCGTGACCTCAAGCTGAGACGAACTTGGGTTCTGCAGCAAGACAATGATCCAAAACACACCAGCAAGTCCACCTCTGAATGGCTGAAGAAAAACAAAATGAAGACTTTGGAGTGGCCTAGTCAAAGTCCTGACCTGAAGATGCTGTGACCTTAAATGACCTTAAAAACCTCCAATGTGGCTGAATTACAACAATTCTGCCAAGATGAAAGGGCCAAAATTCCTGCACAGCGCTGTAACAGACTCATTGCAAGTTATCGCAAACACTAGATTGCGTTTGTTGCTGCAAAGGGTGGCCCTTCACACAGGGCCATGTGGGTTTGGATTTTGTTTTCTCTTCATAATAAAAAACTTCATTTAAAAACTGCATGTTGTGTTTACTTGTGCTATCTTTGATTAATATTTAAATTAGTTTGATGATCTGAAACATTAAAGTGTGACAAACATGCAAAAAAAAACACTTTTTCACACCACTGTACATCCGGAAATCACTGTGTATGAAAACGATGACAACGTTTAGGTCATGAGACCAGGTAGTGGCTTTCATTTTGTTTTAATTCCTCACACAAACCTATTTTGGACTAGTTTTATATTAATTTTATGGAGTGTTTTGAAGCTTGAAAGTTTCTATACACATTCACTGCACAGAAAAAATACATTGCTCCAACTTTCTTTTTTTTTGGGGGGGGGGGGGGGGGTGTACTGTTCTTTTAAGCTAAACGGCACTGACATCTTTTATATGACCTTTTTGTAAAAGCCAGGGTGTTTGAAGTAACGCAGACACATGCAAACCTCATGACCTTGCATTACCAACCAATAGCCCAGTCCACATATGCTAAAGATAAGCGCAGCGCAGCACAACTGGGGGTTTAATTACCTAGCGTAATCTCATTATTTTGTTTTCTAAACAGACTACTGAACAGCCTGCTAGCTGTGCACAGCTAATTGCCATTTCTCGAGGACAGAGTCACTGAGAGGAAAATCAAAGCCAACAGCAGAGGGTAAATTAGGACCACAACAGAACTAAAATATCAAGCCTCAGGCAGAAAATTAGCATTTCTGCCACATCACTGACCTTTTTCTTATGTCTTACTGCTCATTGACTATAACAACAAAGTCAAATAATAATGAAAAAGGTCTAAATTGATTTTTCAGAAAATAAATGGTATATTATATACAGTAAGTTTGTAATGTATTCATCCCCAACAACGTAGTACATGTGGTTTTGGGAACCTTTCCGATCCAAATTGTTTTGTATTACAAATGAGTTGTGGTCATTGAATTTGATTGGCTGAGAGTCGTTCCAATGGTATATGAGCTTTCCCAACCCCAATGTCATAATAGAAAAACGTTACTATTTTAAAATTCAATGAATTGGTGTTGAATGCATATGAAGGATAGTTCTGATCCTTGATGCTGATTGGTCAGTAGCTGGTCTGGTTTCCACTGAAATTATGAGAAGTGAATGTTGTCTAATGCTGGGAGATAAGCAGATGTATGCGTGTGAGAAAATATCGGTGACACTGTTCTTATGTATTGTCGTGCCTAACAATGCTCTTTAGCCGTGACTGTATTCACAATTCAGCTTATTGCTTACTTAAGCTTTTTATTAGCTCACCACTGCTTTGTAGTTTTATCTGTAAGTTTGAACTCATTGTGAGGATAAATGTTTAATGTCTGTTGGCTTACTTGCAAATGAAGTACAGTTTATGTACAAAATACAGCACTATTAAGCATTACATACAGTAGAACATTTAAGGGAGACGAGTAAGCAATCTAACATGTTTGCTCTAGATATTTGTTTTGTAACTCTTCACTGAAATCATCAGTGTTTAAAAATGTCCAAGAACATTGTGTTACTATAAACAACAAGATGTTATGTAGCTCACAGAGGGGGGACAAATATGGCTCATCTGTTTATGGAAGTGTTTATGCTTGTAAAAATACGGTTTAAATTGGGACAAAATGATATGAAACAGAATTCTGACAGTTTTGATTATTGGCAACTTGTTTGTTGATCCGTTCCATTTACTGTATGCTCCGGTCTAGTTTTTGTTTGTGCCAGTACAAACAGTCTGTCTCCATTTGGCAAAAGTATTCACTCAAAAAAAAAAAAAAAACATTTAAAAGTTTATTACATTAAACATTAAGCTTCCCTCTAAACACTGTGGGCCCTGGTAGAGGAAACATATTTGCCTAAAGCGACACTGTTGACTAGCTCCATCTCGCTATCTGTTAGTGAATCACAAAACAAAATACAACCAAATGTGTTTGTGGTATACAGCTCTGGATAAAATTAGGTGCCACTGAACAATTATTAGTTTCTCTGGTTTTACTATCAATAGGTATCTATTTGAGTACAATTAACATTTTTGTTTTATTCTATAAACTACTAACACCATTTCTTCGAAAATTCCAAATAAACCTATAGACATATAGAGCATGATATAGAAAATGACAACTGGTCAAAATAACAAAAAAAGATCTAGTGTTTTCAGACTTCAAACAATGCAAAGAAAACAAGTTCATATTCATTTTTAAACAACTCAATACTAACGTTTTAACTTAGGAAGAGTTCAGAAATCAATAATAGGCATCCGTCAGTCTCAAGAGACCATGGATCACACTGGATGAAGATTACTGGTATAGTGTCAGTTGTGACTCAGAAGTCCAATTTGAGAATGGCAGTCTCTGTCGCAAAACCTGCAGATAAACTCTGAGGCAGGTTGGAGAGTTTGGGTTAGCAGGGCTGCCCAACCCTGTTCCTGGAGATCTACCTTCCTGCAGAGTTCAGCTCCAACCCTGATCAAACACAACTGAACCAACTATTTAGGATCTGAAGGAGCACTTGATAATTGTGTGTTTGATCAGGGTTGGAACTGAACTCTGTGGGAAGGTAGATCTCCAGGAACAGGGTTAAGCAGCCTTGGGGTATAGCCTTCCACCGAAGCTGCTTTGCACGAGCCATTTTGCACCTGTCAATTACGAGGGCTTGAGATCTCTTTTACTGACGTCTTTGTACCTCAGGTATGGTCTACCTGTTGGCTGCATTCCTTGTAACAGCTCGCAATGCAGGAGATTCTTTGGAATGCAGCCATAATTAATTCTGCTTTCTCAAGGATGATGCAGTCGGATATCATGTCCTGCCAGTTAATACCCAGGATGTGACAGAGGCAATGCAAGTGGAAGGTGTTGAGCCTACTTTCTTGTCGAGCATGCAGGGTCCATGACTCGCTGTCATAGAGAAGCATGCTCATCACACAAGCTTTGTAGTCCATGGATGCTTCTCAATATCTCTCCTTCTTTCGTCCTCAATCCTATGATCTGGAAACTGATCAAGGTTAGCTATCTTGTAGGACATCTCAATTCTATAATTGCACTGCAAGTAGGTGAGGATCGAGGAGTGCAGAGGCTTTCTTAGGAGTCTTGAGTGAGGATACACAGGTGTATCCTATGTGGAAGTCTTTTTCAGTGAAAAAAACACAAATTCTCCTCCCCCTTCACATCTATCCTAATAATTTCTCAGGTACACAAAAAGTTGGTGGAATAACCTTGATTTTCAATTACAGCTTGCACGTGGGTCCCGCTTTGCATTAGGTGACCTTAACTACTATGAACTTACATTTAGGTTATTCATTTGGTACAATGTACTTATTGTGTACATACATGTTTTTACAACACGGTTTCACTCCCAAGTCATCACATATTGACGTTTGGTCAGGACCCTTTGGCGTCACATTTTGACGCACAGGGTACCCCTTCAGCGTCATTTTGGACGTGCAGGGTCCTCCACTGCTTTAAATAAGAAACCCTTGGCGTCAATAAGCTGACGCGAAAGGCACTGTGAATTTTATCGTCATGATTAAATGATATATTGGGTAATAATATTGCCATTATTGCATATGTATTGGGGTGTGATTTTTCAATGCAAACAGTCACAACAGTTTTATTTATATTACACTATTTACACATTTACGAGCACATAACCCAACCCCTGCCCCTAAACCTAACCATTTGTCAATAAAACACAGATATAACAGGCAGATACAACTACAGTCACAATTTATTTAAAAAATATGAATATTCCAAGTCTTCCGAGGCAAAACGATTGATTTGTGAGAGGAACAGACGCGATCGCCCTCTCCGTGCACATCCTGTTTTGCCGCAGTCCGTGCGCGAATTAAAAAAATGCCGCGAGACAGCAGAAGCATTACGTCAGCCTTGGTTGTGAAATTCTATTGGCTCTTGTGTGTCTCGTGACCGATTACGTCATGCTAATGCTCGGGCGTATCCTTTTTGAATAAGAATGTTAACGAAGTGGGATAATTTTTAGCGATTAAAACCTTATGTTTTACTTTCTTTTTCGCATAAAGATATCGTATGGCTTCAGAAGACTTGGAATGCAACATGACTTGTTTGTAATGCTTTTTTACTGCTTGTTTATGGTCAGTTTTTGCAATAAATACATGTGACTGTACTTATATTTGCCTGTGCTTTATATTGTTCAGAAGTGGGTAGGTTTAGGGTAGGGGTGGGTTTAGGTGCTCCAGTCAAAGTATAAATTTATATAAAATTGTTTACATTTTTACAAATGCATGCAAACCAGTAAGACAAACAACTGAAAACAGTGGAGGACAAAAAAACTACGCTAAAGGGGTACCTTAAGCGTCAAAATGCGACGCCAAGGGGTCCTGACCAAACGTCAATATGTGACGACTTGGGAGTGAGACCGTGTTGGTTTTTACATTGTACTTATCTTTAAAAAAAAAAAAAAAAAAAAAAAAAAAAAACCTATATACAGGTCCTTTTCAAAAAATGTGCATATTGTGATGAAGTTCATTATTTTCTGTAATGTACTGATAAACATTAGACTTTCATATGTTTTAGATTCGTTACACACAACTGAAGTAGTTCAAGCCTTTTATTGTTTTAATATTGATGATTTTGGCATACAGCTCATGAAAACCCAAAATTCCTATCTCAAAATAATAGCATATTTCATCCGACCAATAAAAGAAAAGTGTTTTTAATACAAAAAAAGTCAACCTTCAAATAATTATGTTCAGTTATGCACTCAATACTTGGTCGGGAATTCTTTTGCAGAAATGACTGCTTCAATGCGGCGTGGCATGGAGGCAATCAGCCTGTGGCACTGCTGAGGTGTTATGGAGGCCCAGGATGCTTCGATAGCGGCCTTAAGCTCATCCAGAGTGTTGGGTCTTGCGTCTCTCAACTTTCTCTTCACAATATCCCACAGATTCTCTATGGGGTTCAGGTCAGGAGAGTTGGCAGGCCAATTGCGCATAGTAATACCATTTTGGCACTGTGAGCAGGTGCCAGCGGTCGTGCTGAAAAATGAAATCTTCATCTCCATAAAGCTTTTCAGCAGATGGAAGCATGAAGTGCTCCAAAATCTCCTGATAGCTAGCTGCATTGACCCTGCCCTTGATAAAACACCGTGGACCAACACCAGCAGCTGACATGACACCCCAGACCATCACTGACTGTGGGTACTTGACACTGGACTTCAGGCATTTTGGCATTTCCCTCTCCCCAGTCTTCCTCCAGACTCTGGCACCTTGGATTCCGAATGACATGCAAAATTTGCTTTCATCCGAAAAAAGTACTTTGGACCATTGAGCAACAGTCCAGTGCTGCTTCTCTGTAGCCCAGGTCAGGCGCTTCTGCCACTGTTTCTGGTTCAAAAGTGGCTTGACCTGGCGCCTGTACACGGTGGCTCTGGATGTTTCTACTCCAGACTCAGTCCACTGCTTCCGCAGGTCCCCCAAGGTCTGGAATCGGTCCTTCTCCACAATCTTCCTCAGGGTCCGGTCACCTCTTCTCGTTGTGCAGCGTTTTCTGCCACACTTTTTCCTTCCCACAGACTCCCCACTGAGGTGCCTTGATACAGCACTCTGGGAACAGCCTATTCGTTCAGAAATTTCTTTCTGTGTCTTACCCTCTTGCTTGAGGGTGTCAATGATGGCCTTCTGGACAGCAGTCAGGTCGGCAGTCTTATCTATGATTGCGGTTTTGAGTAATGAACCAGGCTGGGAGTTTTTAAAAGCCTCAGGGATCTTTTGCAGGTGTTTAGAGTTAATTAGTTGATTCAGATGATTAGGTTAATAGCTCGTTTAGAGAACCTTTTCATGATATGCTAATTTTTTGAGATAGGAATTTTGGGTTTTCATGAGCTGTATGCCAAAACCATCAATATTAAAACAATAAAAGGCTTGAACTACTTCAGTTGTGTGTAATGAATCTAAAATATATGAAAGTCTAATGTTTATCAGTACATTACAGGAAATAATGAACTTTATCACAATATGCAAATTTTTTGAAAAGGGCCTGTATATAGTTTTTTTTTTTTTTAAGATAAGTACAATGTAAAAACCAACACGGTCTCACTCCCAAGTCGTCACATATTGACGTTTGGTCAGGACCCCTTGGCGTCGCATTTTGACGCTTAAGGTACCCCTTTAGCATAGTTTTTTGACGCGAAGGGTCCTCCACTGTTTTCAGTTGTTTGTCTTACTGGTTTGCATGCATTTGTAAAAATGTAAACAATTTTATATAAATTTATACTTTGACTGGAGCACCCAAACCCACCCCTACCCTAAAGTATAATTACATTTGTAATTACCACCGTTGACCCATGCCTTACACCCCAACCCACCCTTAAACCTACCCATACCACCAAACCTGTCCCTAACCTTACCCATATCCCACCTTAATAGAAGCAAAAGTTTTGCAATGCTATATAACCACATTAAGTACATTGTACTTATTTTTTGATGTAAGTACATAATAGTTAAGGCCACCTAATATAAAGTGTGACCTGTACGTGTCTTGGCATGCCTTCCACCACCTTTCACATTGCTGTTGGGTGACTTTATGACATTCCTGGCGTGAAAATTTAAGCAGTTCAGGTTTGTTTAATGGCTTGTGACCATAAATTTTTCTCTTAATCACATTCCAATTTTTCAATGGGGTTCAGGTCTGGAGATTGGGCTGGCCATGACAGGGTCTTGATCTGGTGGTGGTCCTCCATCCATACCTTGATTGACTTTGTGGTGTGGTATGAAGCACTGTCTTACTGGAAAAACCAGTTCTCAGAGTTGGGGAACATTGTCAGAGCAGAAGGAAGCAAGTTTCTTCAAAGAAAACTTTGTACGTGGCTTGATTAATGCGCCCTTCACAAAAATGAATGTGCCCGATTCCAGCCTTGCTGAAGAACCCTCAGATCATCACCAATCCTCCACCACATTTCACATTGGGTGCGAGACAATTGAAGGCCTTTCCAGGTCTCTCTCTAACTGTTAGATGACCAGGTGTTAGGCAAAGCTGAAAATTGGACTCACCACTTTTCAAATCTCAGCCTGTCTCTTTTAGGCTTGTCATTGACGAATGCTGCCATTTAGCATTGTTTTTGTAGGTCATCCTATGGTTGTTGAGTGACATTCAAATGAGTTGGTGGTCATCCTGGTGAGTGGATAACTGTTTTTGCCCTCTGCCAAGCTGTAGCTTTGTTGTCCCCAAGGTCTGCAGCTTGACCTTGTTCTTATGAAACGCTTTCTTGGACATTTTAAGGATGGAGGCAACTTGACGCTCTCTGTATCTTTCTGCCAGTAAAGCCAGAATCAAACCCTTCTGTTCCTCACTCAAAACTTTTATTTTCAACTCTTTTGGTATGGCTAGTTTTTAGATTTTTCTTTTACTTTAGAGATGCCAATTTAAGAAACATTTGGAGTGATCTTTTATTTTTTTCCAGAGCTGTATAGTGATATGCAGTAGCAGTCAAAGCTTTACAGATGTAAAGCATACAGATGAGACATACATATGAAATATTACATGTCGTAACTTGAGGAATTTAAATGCAGACTGTGAACATGCTCAAGCTGACCTCAGCTCACCTCCACCAGCTGGAAAAAGTATTTGAATCTCTCTTTGCCGGCCTGAAAACATGCTTTCTAATATTATCAGGAGACATCACTTTTCTTAACGGTGCACCAGGAATCTGTCAGTGTTGTGCATAGCTTGAAGTCCTAGGCCAGAGCTTACTATTTATACAGTGAAAGTGATGGTGCCATGCGTTAAGGAACTTTGGCAAGAAAATACATCATCTGAACAGCCCTGCACACACACACACACACACACACACACACACACACAAAGAATGCTCCACAGCATCACAGCATGACTAACCCCCTTGGGCGATGTGTGATGGTGAATTGCGGTGACAGGCTGCCCCAACATTGGCCTCCATGTTTTGACGTTCTCTGAGAGTCTTTGCACGTTATTTACACAGAAAACAGTTTGTGCCCTTTACTTCACTCTTCCTTTTCCTTCTATACCCTGCAGTCTGCATTTCTCTTAGCCCTCATCCAGCACAGACTGGAGGGCAATAGTATGGGAGTCTGTTTCCCCTCAGAGGTACTTGTGGCTTTATATCTCCCAACCTGACTAAATATCTGCAATTATGTTTCTCATAGTTGATACTTTCTATCTCACAATGTGACTTTATCCTGCAACTAGCACTTAGCTAAGTGTTTAACGCTGAACTGGCAAGCAATTCCAGCTGCAGTGTTGAACCTATTCCCCATTGTCTTCCATGGATGACCAGCCTTTTTGGGGGAATTAATTACTGTCATTGTAAACCTGCAATAATTGAGAAATCACATATTTGAAATGACCAACTTCTCTTCCGATGACTGAAAGCGTCATCCCTTTGGCCTTGATCTGGATAACTTCCTGTTGAAGGGTTTCACTTACCTTAGCGCGGTCATCCATCTTGCAATCTCAGTGAAAATTGGAGGAATGCTGGCAGTTAAATAGGATTTCTCATATACAGTGCCTTGCAAAAGTATTCATACTCCTACATTTTTTTTTCATGTTTTATGTTTCAGCCTTAAACTGCTTTAAATTACTTTTTTTCACATCAATCCACACTGCACACACCATATTGACAAAGCAAAAAACAGGTTTGTAACAACATTGCACATTTATTAGAAATAAAACATTTAAATGATTCCATTGCAGAAGTATTCATACCCTTTTCTGGGACACTTGAAATTTAGGTCAGGAGCATTCATATCACTTATTATATATACTTTATATAATATATTACTATACTTCGAGTGGAGTTAACCAGTGGCAAATTCAATTAAATGGGTAATAAGAGGTCTAACAGCTGAAAATGCATATCAGAGCAAAAAACCAAGCCCTGAGGTAAAAAAAAAAAACAAACACATGTAAAGCTCAGAAACAGGATTGCGTCAAGCCACTCAGCTGCATTGAAGGTTCACAGAAGCATGTAGCCTGCACTATCCATAATAGAAGAAGGTTGGAACAACTAGGACTCTTCCTAGTGCTGGCCTTCTGGGGAAACAGAGCAATTGATGGAGAAGGGCCTTGGTTGTACTGGTGACCAAGAAGCTGATGGTCACTCTAGTTGAGCCCCATGATCATGTATGTACTGTAGATGGGAGAAACTTACAGAAGGACAAACATCACTGCAACACTCCACCAATCTAGTCATTATGGTGGTGTGTCCAAACTCAATCCTCTCCTCAGTGAGAACACATGAAAACCCACCTAGAATTTGCAACAAAGCACCTAAAGAACTCTCAGATTGTAAGAAACAAGATTTTGTGGTCTGGTGAACCTCAGTTCCAAGCATCATGTTTGGAGGAAAGCAGGCACTGCTCATTACCTGCACAGTAGCATCCCAAAAGTAAGTATGGAGGTAGCAGCCTCATGCTGTGGGGCTGTTTTTCAGTGGCAGGGACTAAGGGACTCATCAGAGTAGAATGAAAGCTCAACACAGCAAAATAAAGAGATATCCTTAATGAAAACCTAGTCCAGAACATTCAGAACTGGTCAGAAGGTTCACATTCCAACAGGATAATGACCCTAAACACATAGCAAGAGTGGCTTATAGACAACTCTATGAATGTCCTTGAGTGGTCCAGCCAGAGCCTTGGCTTGAACCCAATCAAACATTTCTGAAGAAACCTGAAAATGTCTGCCAGCCCACATCCAAGCTGACAGAGCTTGAAAGGTGAAGAAGTGAGGAGAAGAATGCCAGGTAATTGCCAAATGCAGATGTGCGAAGCTTGTCGCATCGTACCAAAAATTCTTGAGGCTGTAAAGGTGCTTCAACTATGTACAGCGTTAAGGGTATGAATACTTATGCAACGTTCTTATTTCAGTGTTTTATTTTTTAAAAATTGCAATATTTTTAATTGTGCATTTTAACTTTATATCCCATAATGTGACTTTATTTGCTATGTGTTAGTCTGATTGAGATCCTCAGAGTAAAGTTTTGATAGCGCCACAGTATTTATACTTCTTGACAGAAACGACATATGAATTGGTTACTTTTGCCATCACTGCCTATTCAATTGAAATAGGAAAAGAGTTTAATAACAATTGCAAGAATGACACATCCCATCTCTAAAAAGCTGTCTTTTCTTCAGCGATGCTTCTTTAGGGCTCAGTTGACTCAGCCATTACATCACATCTTTCGGTGAAACCAGGGACCCGCAAAATCAGGCCTCCGAAGCCAGCGCACCACTGGGGGCGATTCATTTGAAAGCTAACGATGACAGCAAACTCAGAACACATTAAAAGACCAAGACAACAATGCCGACCTACATTTTAATGTTATGTAAATCTGACCCAACAACTGTTTTCTTTAAAGAAGCAAAGCAGGGATATATCGTTCACGATCGTGACTTGTTACTGCACCTTGTCGCGCTTCCCACAGTTTTAGAAGCAGGCTTTCAGAAATGTTATAGCTGGCCCCTGGAGGGAACCTTCTGGCTTTTTCTCTTACATGCACTCATACAAACATGCTTACACAAACACACAGATTAGCAGCCACATCATGTTAGCCAGAGGGACACACACTCATCAATTTGTTTGTAAACAGCAGATTAGCACGCGGTAAAACCAAGTCGTACACTGGGTCCCTGAAGGGAACACACAAGCAAAGAAAGCAAAGATATACACACATACATATATAGATTTATAAAGCGGAGTTTTGTTGTTTCACTTTCTTCAGTATAACCATGAGAATGGATTTGTGTTTCATAACAACCTTATCTTTTTTTCCAAATCACATGCTAGAGAGAAAAATGAAAGACTATGGATATGGGCTATTCTACAGAGTTGATGCAAACTGCTGTCTCAAAATTAAAAAACACATTTAAAAACCATTTAAGTATTCAAATCTTAGAACATCATTTTATTATCTATTGAAACCCACAATAATATTTAAAATATCAGTAAGCTTAACATATATAAAATCAGCATTAAGTGGGTACTTTCAATTGGAAGGTGGCTGTCCTAAACAATAACCCCTACATTTCAATTTATGAAAATGATTTTGAAAGAATTTTTGCATTTTATTCCACTTGCTGTTTTTTTTTTTTTTTTTTTTTTTTTTTTAAGTAAAGTTCAAAATACTTATTGTATCTTTTTTTGGTAATTTCTGAAACTTTACGTAAAAAAGTGTCTGTATTTTCATGTCACTACCGAATCAGTATGTCTTAGTCCATTGGCTGAGATTTTAATTTGAGACTTTCTCTTATAGCTACATGGTGAGTAGATAGGCCATATCATTTTGACTTTGACTTTGAAATTTGTTCAAAAATATGAAAAGTCTGTGTGTAACTTCAAAGAATGTCACTATCAAACACCATTTTTCTATAATTAAACACTCTTTTCTGAGAGTTATTCCATAACATTTAGTTTTTATATGTGTACAGTCGTGGCTAAAAGTTTTGAGAATGACACAAAAGTTTTCACAAAGTTTGCTGCAAAACTGCTTTTAGATCTTTGTTTCAGTTGTTTGTGTGATGCACTGAAATATAATTACAAGCACTTCATACGTTTCAAAGGCTTTTATCGACAATTACATGACATTTATGCAAAGAGTCAGTATTTGCAGTGTTAGCCCTTCTTTTTCAGGACCTCTGCAATTCGACTGGGCATGCTCTCAATCAACTTCTGGCCCAAATCCTGACTGATAGCAACCCATTCTTTCATAATCACTTCTTGGAGTTTGTCAGAATTAGTGGGTTTTTGTTTGACCACCCGCCTCTTGAAGATTGACCACAAGTTCTCAATGGGATTAAGATCTGGGGAGTTTCCAGGCCATGGACCCAAAATTTCAACGTTTTGGTCCACGAGCCACTTAGTTATCACTTTTGCCTTATGGCACGGTGCTCCATCGTGCTGGAAAAGGCATTGTTCTTCACCAAACTGTTGTTGGATTGTTGGAAGAAGTTGCTGTTGGAGGGTGTTTTGGTACCATTCTTTATTCATGGCTGTGTTTTTGGGCAAAACTGTGAGTGAGCCCACTCCCTTGGATGAGAAGCAACCCCACACATGAATGGTCTCAGGATCCTTTACTGTTGGCATGACACAGGACTGATGGTAGCGCTCACCTTTTCTTCTCCGGACAAGCCTTTTTCCAGATGCCCCAAACAATCGGAAAGAGGCTTCATCGGAGAATATGACTTTGCCCCAGTCCTCAGCAGTCCATTTGCCATACTTTTTGCAGAAGATCAATCTGTCCCTGATGTTTTTTTTGGAGAGAAGTGGCTTCTTTGCTGCCCTTCTTGACACCAGGCCATCTTCCAAAAGTCTTGGCCTCACTGTGCGTGCAGATGCGCTCACACCTGCCTGCTGCCATTCCTGAGCAAGCTCTGCACTGGTGGCACTCCGATCTCGCAGCTGAATCCTCTTTAGGAGACGATCCTGGCGCTTGCTGGACTTTCTTGGATGCCCTGAAGCCTTCTTAACAAGAATTGAACCTCTTTCCTTGAAGTTCTTGATGATCCTATAAATTGTTGATTTAGGTGCAATTTTAGTAGCCAAAATATCCTTGCCTGTGAAGCCATTTTTATGCAACGCAATGATGGCTGCACGCGTTTCTTTGCAGGTCACCAAATGGAAGAACAATGATTTCAAGCATCACCCTCCTTTTAACATGTCAAGTCTGCCATTCTAACCCAATCAGCCTGACATAATGATCTCCAGCCTTGTGTTCGTCAACATTCTCACCTGAGTTAACAAGACGATTACTGAAATGATCTCAGCAGGTCCTTTAATGACAGCAATGAAATGCAGTGGAAAGTTTTTTTGGGGGGATTAAGTTAATTTTCATGGCAAAGAAGGACTATGCAATTCATCTGATCACTCTTCATAACATTCTGGAGTATATGCAAATTGCTATTATAAAAACTTAAGCAGCAACTTTTCCCATTTCCAATATTTATGTAATTCTCAAAACTTTTGGCCACGACTGTACAGCTGTTCAGAACTGCGCTAGCTAACCATGTGCTGATTAGCATTTTTGAGCTAGCTTCATTTAGTGACATCTTTTTTGTTTTTTTTTTAGGTGTTATTCCATAAAATTTGTCACTACCAAAACAGTTACTACCAAAACATGGCATCACTGTTTCGGTAGTGACAAAAGGGAACTCAAAATCCTTTATTTGAGGGAAATAAACAAAATGTTATTACAGTTATGCAAATGTTTAGTATTTTAGTATGTTTAAGTAGTGTTTTAGTAAGTGGGTTAAAATTCTGTAATGTGATTGCTATCAAAACATTATTGTCACTACCAAAAATATGCTGTCACAACGAAAATATAGGATGTTTTGTCAAAAATAAAGTATACTGAATTATGAACTAAGATTCTATGATAGTTTTTGGTGCACAGTATATATAAACTAATAAACTCTTAAGTGTGAAATCAATCACAGTTAAAATATTGTTAAAATTGTAGCTGCTACTGATTTACCTCTGAACACTTTTTAATAAAATAGAAGAATATATATTTACAAGGAAGATGTACGCAAAATCTTAATAGGTCAATATAACCCTTCTTCTTCAATTATTACCCTCTTGTAATTGTTAGGATTTTTTATTCCGCACTAAAACTGAATAGGCAGTCCAAACCGTAAGGCCTAGAGACTTGAAACTTTGTCAGATGGTAGAACTCATGCACGCTACTCAGACATAGTGACTCGCCCCAATCGGCCAATAAATGGCGCTACAGCGATCAAAAACGTGAAACCTCTGATAACTCCTAGTACGTTTGTAGTAGACTTAAGTGTCTTATATCATTCTTTGGCTCAATCAAAATAAAATGGCAATCTCCGATTTCATTTCATTTCCGGTATGCACATTTTTCCGCCATTTTGAAATGTTTTTAAAACCTACTTTTGCGAACTAATCCTAGGTTTTTTGCCCGATCGGAACCAAACCAGTGCAGAAATGTTCTCTGGACAGAGAAGATCAATAATTATTAAAAATACTTGAACTTTTGACTCACGGTCGCAGGGGGGGCGTCAAAACGTTTGGAATGGGCGGGGCCACTTTGACTAAAATGGCTATAATTTGTGAATGGAAAGAGATATCTTCACCAAACTTGGAACATATGTGTAGGAACTCAATGTTTGATGAAAACCAAACAATTGCGGAGCTTGACCACTTGGTGGTGCTATAAGATGGAAAAAAAATCATAAAATGACTATAACTATGCAACCATTAGTCCAATTGATTTGAAACTTGGTATGCAATCTCTTTGTCCAATGTGCCATAAGGGTCTCTGAGGACATTGGTGTATCTCAAAAAACATGGCCGCCATTGGCCAATGAATTTTGAGCACCAATTAGACAAGGTTAACAGAGGTCGATCGGAACGAAGCTTGGTGGGCATATTTGACTCAAAGTTTTACAGCTCAGTAAGAATTTTGAAAGAAATCGGACACTAGTTGGCGCTAACAAGATTTTTTGCCTCTATATTGTGTGGATGTGTGAAACACCACGTGATTACAATATAATTTGATAGATCTCCTCATGCGGAGTAACTTTGCCTCAAGAACCATTACTGTCAATCAAATCGTTTAATAAATATTCACAAATTTGTTAAAAATTACTTTTGCAAACTAATCTTAGGGTTTTTATTCAATCTCGATCAAACCACTGCAGTAACATTCTCTGGACTCTCTAGATCAATAATTCTCAAAAAATGTTGAATTTTGTCCTTTGGTTGGCTATAACAGGGTCATTTAGGAAAGGGGCATGGCAATATATACCCAAAAGCCTATAAAACCTAAACAAAAACTCAAAAAATTTATGGAAATTGGTGCAAACGTGTCAGATGACTCTTAACAAGCATGCAAGTTTCATGGAAATTGGACCATGGATGGCACTATAACAGTTTAAAAGACTTAAAAACCACACAATTTCTCTTTTGAAATGGCCTCAAATTGCTAAAAAATGCTCATATATTCACTCAAACACTAGATCTTCATATCATATGTCATTTATTTCATGTTGGCCTACATCCTAACAGCATAGAAACCAAAAAGGCCTTAAATGCTCGAACGCCGGTAATTGCTGCTTGCAGCTATATTATATTAATGTATTTCCGTAGTGACAAATTTGGGGACAGGACAAGTATTCTAAAACTTTCTGAATACAATATGAGAATTAACTGCACAGTTACCAGAAATGTGTACATTGGATATTTTTGCATACACACACAATTTGTGGAAACACTTTTTTTTTAAGATTTTGCACTAGTTCTGTAAAATGGCCCATATATATAATGCTAATAATATATAGAAAAAAGAGATTAAGTCAAATACTGTTGCACTCTGACCTCAGTCCCAAAGAGACAATGCCATTACATTATTTAAAGGAGGTTGTGGCGTAAGGTGGTCTCCACAGACCTCAATAATACCCTCAAATTTCTGCCTGCAATACAAAACAAACATGCAACTTGCATGTACTATTTGTTTCTTTTAAACCATTATTAATTTTCTGCATTCCTTTGGGATCACTTTCAACTCCAATATTGTGGATATGCTGCTCCAATTTAGCAATCTGGAAAGAATAATAATAAAAAAAAAAAATGTGTGGCTTATTGCCGGTTCCTGGAACGCAAGGTGACAAATTGAAAGGATTAAATCAAGCAGGGACTCAAGAGGGCCCAAGAAAATGGTCGGTCTTTTGAGTCTTTTAAATTATTTTAACAACTCCATCAGCCTTTTTCCAGCACCATAACCCACTTTATATCTCACTGATTTCGCTGATTAAATATCTAAGCAACCTCAGATGGAAAATGCTGTCAGACAGTAGCATTTTGAGCTCATCTAAATCATGATTCTGTGCTCATTATCTTTCAAATGCTACCTAAAGTGGCTAAGCATGTGCTGAATGTACCACTGATATCAGCAAGAAGCAGGATAAATGAATTCTCTTTTAGGTAGTGCAAAGAGTACAATGAAAATCTGTCTCTGTTACCTGGGAAACCTGCCAAACGCTGTGAATAGCTGAAATATGAATTAACAGGAGCATTAGGAAGGACTGAAAACAGAAAAAAAAAAATAATCATGGAGTTTTTCAAAGGTTTATTAATTAAAAAAGAAGTTGTATGTGAGCAGAAACAATAGAGTGTAAGAACAGAATCCAAGTATATACTTAGAATGTCAGTGGAGCACAGATTAGGTTGTTTTATGTAATTTCTTCTTCATTGAAAAAAAAAAAGAAAAGAAGTGTCCTATATATGACAATTCAAATATACCATGTTTTTCAAGGCACTTGAATGCTGGAACTCTGCATCTGCCGCAACAACAATTTCATATAATCATCGGGTTATTGCTACTGTAATGATCACAAATGGGGAAACTTAGTACAAAGTGTTTTAAATTGCATCCTGATCAAATACTTGAACAGAACAAATCAATCCAAACAACTCAAATGAGCAAAAATGCTTAACAGATGAAGCAAATCTATGAGCAACTGGAATAAAAAGAGCTTGAGATGGGTTTGGGGAATAAGCAGTAAAGCGAAAGAAAGGACGGACATTCTAAATGTGCCAAGTAATACAGCAATAATTCTCTTTCCAATAACACTTAATGTTTTTAAAGACATAATACACTGAAATACCTAATTAAGTCTTAAAATATTCGGTCTTTCTATATAAAACCTGGAAATAAAGATCAGTTCAAGTAGCGCACATGCATAGCCTCTAGGTGGTGTGAATAGAAAACAACCAAAACAAAACAGACCATTTAAACATAACATCAGCCACAAGCCACAGCTGTGTTTGTGCTGAAACAATACCATCTCGGTTTCACACAAGCTGGAAAAGGCACATATAGAAAAGGAGAAAGAGATACTAAGAAAGAGAGGTATAGATTGAAGCACTGAAGCACTAATGAAGCTCTCATGGCTTAAAGCTACAGCGCATTTCATTTTACACTGAAAATCCACAAACTGCCATAATAAATCAAGAGGTGCTCAAAACCGTGTATTTATATCCGTTTTGCATATATATCTTGACGTTCACGTCTGAATTTACTGTTTAACTGGAGGGGAAGTTCCTTGGGGCATCACTGCGGCACACTGATATGACTGGAAATTTCCTGAGGTGTTAACTCTCTAAACCTCGAAATTTATAATGCCACTTTGGAGATATATATACATATTTTCAGAATTTCCCAACACCGTGTGCGCTGTAGCTTTAAGAACACCTCGAACACTTTCTCGTCGTATAAAAAAGTCTGCATATCCTTCTTAGTAAAGTGTCAATGCAACAACAAAGAAGAAATTTGCATAATGATGTACAAAATTACGAAAGAAAATTCTTATCCCTAAATGGTTTTCCTATTTTTTTTTAATCATACTTTCACATCTATCTCTATCTTACGTAACTAACACTACAATAAATTCACAATTTGAAGATATTTAAAATATTGCTCACCAGGCTGTCTCTAATCAGCCTTTAAAGTCCTAGATCAAATTAGATAAAATAAAACACATTTCCAACATCCTTTCAGCCCTGATTGTCACACTTTAAATCTAATCGACAGTTTTTCCTCTGAGAATTTTAACTTAAAGAGATAGTTCGGCCAAAAATGAAAATTCACCCTCATGTCGTTCAAAACTAGTTAGACCTTTGGTCATCTTTGGAACACAAATGAAGACATTTTTGATGAAATCCGAGAGCTTTCTGAAGCAAAAAAAGTATTTTCGTAGCTTCATAACATTACGGTTGAACCACAGATGTCACATGAACTATTTTAACAAATTTTCTGGGCCTGGGAACATTGCTGTCTATGCAGTCAAAAAACTCTCAGATTTCATCAAAAGTATCTTCATCTGTGTTCGGAAGATGAACGAAGGTTTTACGGGTTTAGAACAACACAGTTAAGTAAATACTGACAGAATTATAATTTTTAGGTGAATTATCCCTTTAATACCAAACGATTCTCAATCTGCCGTGACATTATTGCACAATTCACTGTGCATATCTAAATACATATATTTTATCCCTAGACCTTTTCACCATTTTCACTCATGATATACAAATAAATGAGATAACTGAGCGTAATTCGAAAAAAAAAATATAACACCAAACCACAAAAAAAGCTTCAAGCGCAGAATATTTCTTGCTAAATTCATGTGAACTGAAGCGGTACACTGAGGAAGAAACAGGAAACCGCACTGAATGAACCACAATGTATTTAGGCTTCTGAGCTACTGAAGGTCATTCACAGTCCTTAAATGATAAAATTCTCTTCCCATTCGATTTCATAAGCATACAATAATATACATACACGCTGTCCCAGAGAAAGGTAAACGTAGCTCTTTGGTAACTTTCATCTCAAAGGGCGAATTCAGAAATTAATTCGAAAGGTTACGCATTCACAAACATACACCTGTATAGTATGTACACAAAAAACATACTGATGAGGCAGGTGTGATGCATGAGTCAAGGTGAAGGTCCAGGTTTTTCTATATTGACTTGTGTACCTTAGCAAACATGAAACCTCCAATTTCACAGCCGCCATAAGAAGAATAAAAATATGTTTACCAAGCTAATTATTTTTGTATCTGCATTATTTGCTGAAGCCATTGCAGAGCATGTATACTTGATGGTGTTTTCAAATAGCTCTATGTGAAAGTGTATTTTAATCAATTTTGCCTTTGGGATGGATTGCAATAGCCGTAGGTTGGATACATACTGGAATACATAGCGATCGTACAGCATGGTCCCTTTTTAGAGATGATTCTATGATGTTTCCCAATTGAACAGCTTAGTTAGAATCTAACAGTTTTGCTCTATATGTTAAGGCTGACACGTATACGTGTTTACAAGCAGGTCTAGCGAGCCCTTGCGAATACATATCTGCTAATAAAAATGGTTGGACAGAATAAATGAGTGCAAGTTTAATACAAGGCACAGTGTGTGGAGGTGCATGAGCGGCAAGACAAGTCATGGCCCCTTAAGTGGAATGACAGCTTTATGTGTACATGTGCATTTGTCTTGAGCATAAATATTCGTGTGCAGTGATGTGACAGGATATGGTGTTTCTCAGGATTTGATGAGCGCAGGGATATTAGGGACCTGCATGTAGATATGTGTGTTACTCAGAGGTCAGTCGTAGCCTTGGCAGTGAGGGCCTGGATGCGACTGGTGTTGCAGTTTTTGCAGAGAACGTGGCCATCCAGAGGGTAGCAACCCTGGTTGTCTCCCTCAGAAAGAAGACAGCCACAATCCTATAGAGAGGACACACAAAACTATGTTTAAGGAAGGACAAAAACGTCTAAAAAACTTCTAGGAATTTTTAACCACTCACCTCACAGCGATAACACTGCACATGGAAGTCGCGGTCTAAAGCCACAATACGCACAGTCTCCTCCTGGCCAGGTGCTGGCATTATAGCATCGTTACACACAGAGCAACGAGGGGCAAATTTCCTTGAAAAAGAGAAGAAAAAACAGTCAAGACAGATGCTCAAAGTTGGCTTGTGATGACCTTTGATACAAGTGAATTTGATTAGAACAAAAATAAATATATAATATAATGTGATATTATTAGTGCTGTCAAAATGAGCGTGTTACTGCAGGTGATTAATTTTTCCAGTTTAACAGCGTTAAAAATGTTTAACGCAGGGGTGGGGCTAGGGTTGGCCAACCCCACTCACAACCGCTGCTTCTGTCTCTTTTTTCTTGACAAGAAGTGTGTTTAGTTGCAGAACATCTTTACGACCACATCAAACTCGCATTTCAAATTCACTTCAGTCCTAGCCCTAGTCAAACAACCGCAGGAAAGGAACAGGTGATGAGGAAGCTTCAGTAGAACAACAGTGAACTGTGGTCAGATGTTGTCAGGCCATGTCAGTAAAAACCAATTTACCTGTGCTGTCAGCCATTATTACTGTACACGTGCACTTCAATTGCGATTAATTGCAATTAATTTCAGAATTTTTTAAAATTTATTAGTTGTTTTTTTTATCGATTTATAATATACTGCCCTCCAAAGGCAGAGTGCAGTAACTACGCCTACACTGAAACTGAGAAAAATGCCTTTAAAGTTTTTACGCCAGCTAGTCAAACATGTTGGCACTCTTGTTTCTCTGAAACACTCTCGTTTCTCTGGGACAAAATTGAACCAGGAGACTTTGCCACAAGACAAAACAGTCCATTTTAAGCCTTAACTCAATTTTGACCAAATGCGTAGTTACTGCGCTTTGCCTTTGGAGAGCAGTATAATATAATATAATATAATATAATATAATATAATATAATATAATATAATATAATATAATATAATATAATATAATATAATAATAATATTCACTATTACTTAAAAGTTAAAGGACAGTAAGATTTTTTTTTATTAAATTAATACTTCTATTTAGCAAAGACATATTAAATTGATCGAAAGTGAAATTAAAGACATTTTTTATTCATTTATAAGACATTATTATAGAAAAAAATCGAAATAAATTAAAATAAATGCTGATCTTTTGAACTTTACATTTTGGTTTCCAAAAAATATAAAGCAATTTAACTGCATTTTTTTTTTAGCATTAAATGAGCATGTTAGCATGACTTCAAAAGGATCATGTGACAATGAAGACTGCAGTAACGGTTGCTGAAAATCCAGATTTCCAGGTTTTTCCATCACTGGGATAAATTACATTTTAAAACGTATTAACATAGAAAATTGTTATTTTCAATTATAATAACATTTATTGTTATTATTATCGTTTTTTTTAACTGTATTTTTTGTGGTCAAATAAATGCAGCTTTGGTGAGCATAAAAGAATTGGAAAAATATAAATACATTTTTAAAAATCCTATCGATACAAACTTTTGAGTGCTAGTGTAGTTAGATAGGATGCAACATTTATTTTGCAACATAGGCTTATTGTGAATACGTGCCTTTATATACCCTTTTGCAAAACTAAATATCACTGCACATTAGAGGCAGCAAAACTCTGACAATTTTTATTCCTTTTCACAAAAAGTATGATTTATAGATAAAGAGTTTGATTAATAAAGCTTCATTTTCACACAGTTACTTGCAGAATGTTATATTATGGCTTCATAACTATTTTAACATCCTGCACGATTTGAAAACTGATACTTTTGAATGTTGTCTTCACATATACAGCTTCATACGCATGAGTTTTCTAATTCAGTAGGTTTCCTTGGTAGCTCACGCAATACAGCATTGCACTTGAGTGATGAAGATCTTCAGTATAAACCTTGTGAAACTACATTTCGACAAAACAGCTCAGAACTGCATAAGGAAGTTAAAATAGCACGGCTGCATCAACAAATGTGTTTTTATATCACTTTTGCATTTGTTAACACTATTGGGCAGGTTTAGGGTTGGGTTTGGTGTAGGGGATATTTCCAACATGATAGAGCAGCCACAAAATGTACCTCAAGCAGTGTAAAAAAGAGACACAGCAACCAACATAATAGAAATGTGCCATAGTCACGTATTGAAAGTGTGTTTTAGAACCACTCTCTGGACATTTCATTTTTTAAAACTGGTGCAAAACGTGCAGCAATTACGGTGTTGCAGAAATGTATGTAGAGCCACGTATTTCCAATGAGCCTGTTTTTTTGGGCCTAAGTTTAAATTTTGGGATCTTCATAGTAAAATGTGGGCACCTTTGCTCTATAACATTTGTTAATTTAAAGATACAAACTTGTTTTATGGCATTCAAAGCAAAGGAATCAAGATTAGTCATTGAGCACCCGCGATAACTCTGACTTCGCATTAAAGAGTCCATTCATCATAAATAATTTTTTTGTCACTGCTTACTCTCCTTTATATTGTTCCAAGCCTGCATGTGTAGGAGAGCCAATTTGGCAGTCAAGATTATCAGTGAATAAAAGCTTAAAAAATAAGTCATACAGGTTTGAAATGGTTTGGAATGATGCAAGAGGGTGAAAAAATAGGTGAAATAATTCTTTAAAAATAAATGAATAAACCTTACAATTCTATTCTATTCACATAGTTGAGAATGGTGTATGAAATATGTGACCCTGGACCACAAAACCAGTCATAAGGTTAAATTTTACAAAACTGAGATGTATACATCATATGTATGGTTTGTTAGGATAGGACAATATTTGGTCGAGATACATCAATTTGAATATCAGGAATCTGAAGGTGCAAAAAAATCAAAATATTGAGAAAATCACCTTTAAAGTTGTCCAAATTAGGTTCTTAACAATGCATATTACTAATCAAAAATTACATTTTGATATATTTACAGTAGGAATTTTACAAAGAATCATCATGGAACATGATCTTTACTTAATTTCCTAATGATTTTTGGCATAAAAGAAAAATCTAAAATTTTGACCCATACAATGTATTTTTGGCTATTGCTACAAATATACCCCAGCGACTTAAGACTGGTTTTGTGGTCCAGGGTCACATATTACTCTAATCCAAATGGACAGATGATCAACCATAAATAAAGTAATATTTCTACTATGTGGAACTTATTTCAAAGACACATGTTTTAGAAAGCTTCACAATGAATCTATTTGTGTGTTCAGCAATTTGAGAACATAGGACAGGAACAGAGAGAGACGAGGTGAGTATGTGTACACAAAGCTAAACGGTCAGGTGATTCACTTCTTCATTGGGTTTCACCAACAAACAGCAAAATGGGGGAAGTTTAGCAGATGGTGGCCTAATTATACCACAATAGTAACAATGAGTACAATCCAGGTACAGCCCAACTGTTCCTCGACACAATAGCATTTCTGTTATGATCATATTCTCACAATCCCACATTCCTTCTGAAACCTTTCAATTCCTTAATCCATACACAAAAGCTGAACAGACTACTTAAAAGTCATATTTCCTGTAAATAAGAGCTTGAATTGTTTTGTATGTGATATTTGAACCCGAAAATAGCTTTAAATATTTTATGTAATTGAGATTAAAATAACAACATGTTATCCCTGCATGTGGTATATGGAAATACGAAGCATAATTGTGTTTCTGCTCATACTTGTGGAAGTCTTCGATGCAGTGGATGTGGTTGGAGGCGTCCACAGTGAAGGGAATGCCGTCCAGACTCCGATGGCAGACCACACAGGTGAAGCACTGGGGATGATAGGCCTTCCCAGTCGCCCGCAGGATACGCTCCATTATGGGCTTACTACATATGTTGCAGGTCTCCAGGGTGTTCTAAAATCAAACAGAGAAACAAAGATCTTACATAACGCTTGTGCTCAGCCAAAGCAAACTGTAGAAAAAAGGCAACTGAGATAGATTTATATAAGCAAATAATTCAAGCTGTGATAGTGAGAGATGTGGCTTGGCAGTCGTAATAACCTTCGACCTCAAACTAAAGTGAAGATATGCTTGATTTACAATACAAAGTACAAAGATATAAAACAAAACAAACTTTTCCATTTCTACCTTCCTTACTTTTTCATTGAAGAACCATCTCACAAACACGCACACACGCATACATACACAGACCTTAAAGGCATAGTTCACCCAAAAATGAAAGTTCTGTCATAATTTACTCACTCCCAAGTCATTTCAAACCCATTTGACTTACTTTCTTCTAAAGGACTAATTTATTTCCATTACTGTTCTTAAAGGGATAGTTCACCCAAAAATTAAAATTAGCCCATTATTTACTCACCCTCCAGGCATTCTAGGTGTACATGACTTCCTTCTTTCAGACACATCCAATCGGAGTTCTATTAAAATTACCCTGGCACTTCCAAGCTTTAGAATGGCATAGGTGGGTGTTTCCCATCAACAGTCCAAAACAATCCAACAAAGTGCATCCATCCATAATAAAAGGTGTATTGAATCAATGCATTTTTGTAAGAAAAATATCCATATTTAAAACTTAATAATCACTTTGATCTAGCTTGCGCCAACTGGTCCTACATAGAAGCCCTTCCAGGCAAATAAAATATGACGTTGTCATTGCGCATGTGAGGTTGAGTCTCGCACAAACCAACGTTTGTTTACAACAGCAAAGGAAGCAAAGTTTCCTTACTTTAGCAAAGGAAAACCAGTCCCTTATTGGCTAATATTGAAATCCTCTGACATTTGTCTTTACAAATCCTTGTTTTGTACTTCTAATTTGTGACCGTTGTTTTATTTTGATCTCCTCACGGTGCATTTGTGTTCGTCAGTTCTGAGAGGCGCATGTGGACTGCCGCAAGCTAGAAAAAAAGTAATTATTACCTTTTAAATCTGGGTATTTTTCTTACACAAATGCATTGATTTGCTACAGGAGGCTTTTTTTTACCCCCTGGACCTGGATGCACTTTATTAGACTTGTTTTGGACTGATGAAGAGAAACACCTGCCCATGCCATTCTAAAGGTTTGAAATGCCAGGATAATTGATTATCAATTATCAATTATCTGATTGGATTCATCTGAAGAAGGAAGTCATATACACCTAGAATTCCTTGAGGGTGAGTAAATAATGGGCTAATTTTTATTTTTGGGTGAATTAACCCTTTAAAGGCCGTTTGTCACTGTTAATGGCTTCGTCTACCCAAAAATGAAAAGCATTCGATTACTCAACCCCATACGACTTCGATCCATCTCATATTTTTAATGATGCATTCAAGTTTTGGTGAAACTGATGGACAAACATTTCAGGTTTCATTAAGGCTGTGTTCACACTTGTAGTTCGGTTCGTTTGGTACGGACCAAAAAGCAAAATGATACATTTGGTCCTGGTCCGCTTAGCGTTCACACTGGCATTTTTGACAGCGAACCTAAAGACACTAAAACCTAAAGACATAATGATTTTTTCACAACCTGTTTGGTCAGAATGACCAATGACCATATATATATATATCGTGGCGGAACACCCAAAACAAAAGGAAAAGGTGCATTCGACTTCGACATCAAAGTACCCATTCACTGATCGGTCTGCTGATCGCCGATTTAAGTCGAATACATCTACTGGACGAAGCACGCTCATTATTGCGTGCATATGATTTTATTTTCACCACCTGCAAACTCACAAGGCTCATAAAAAGTACCTCCTCATTGCTCCACGTTTGCCCTCTGCTCATTTTGTTTAAGTGGACCAAGACCCATTTTTTAGCAGTCTCGGTCCGCTTGTTTTGTGCGCACCAGGGTTCAGTTGGCAGCGTTCACACTTACTTAAATGAACTGCACTAAAAGAGCAATCGCACCAGAGTTCGTTTTAATCAAACTCAAACATGACAAGTGTGAACGACACCCTAAAATGATCTTCATTTGTGTTTGGAAGATGAATGAAAGTCTTGAGAGTGAGTAAATAATGACAGAATTAAAATTTTGGGGTGATCTAAGCTTTTAACATTCATCATATGAAAAACAGCTGCTTAGGCATTCTGATAGATAACTGCTTTAGTGTTCCTCGTAGGAAACGAAGTCAAACAGGTTTGGAACTAGGGTGAGTAAATGATGACAGAATTTACATTTTGGCCGAATAGACCCTTTAAAGTATCCGTTATCTATCAAGATTTAATGGATTTCCGAAAGATAATGTGTGCATCCCAATGGCTGTCACAAGTGTATCTCTGTCCTCAAATGCCTGAGGGAAAAGAGGGGAGGTTCTGATATAAAGTATATATAGTGAGCAATGGAATGAGAGTGAGATCTGATTAGCTACTCTCTGATTCACAAACAAAGTCATTTTTCACTCTCGCTTTCGTTCTGCGAGAGGCGCAGCAGTAAATACGTCCACTTTCTGATGACTGCAGGCTTTTCCTCAGCCACGGATACCGGGCCGCGGGCCAGCTGATGACTTTTCGCTCACATTCCTCTTCTTAATGTCCACCCCGAGCCCTGGATTTGTTATTTCGATATTTCATATAAAAGAATCTTCTATCCCCCTCCCTCCCCTCCAGCCAAGCAATTACAGCAAAGGATGGTGAAATCATCTGTGTGTGATCAATTATAGGATGACTTTCTCTTTGAAAGCATGTGTGTGAGACTGTCTTCGCATGAGAGGCTATGATGCACAAATATTTCCTGGATTTCTCCATTCGGGATTCGGTCGCCCAGACACATCTCAGTGTGTGTAAGTACTCCAGGCTACAGCTGTCCTCTTTGGCTGCCTGTCTCTTTGGCACAGCCACTCAGCACTGTTTTCAAACACAGACTTCCAGGCCTGTGTGCATGTGTGGCAACACTGTAAGCCATTACGTTTGCCGTGCCAACGAGCCCTTATGATTAGGGCTGACAGTTATGATTGTGGATATCCGCTCACACTAGAGCTGTGAGATAATGACAAAAAAGGATATCTATATTTTCTGGAATTTGGTTGATAATGATGATTTGA
This sequence comes from Garra rufa, assembly GCF_049309525.1. Classification (NCBI taxonomy): domain Eukaryota; kingdom Metazoa; phylum Chordata; class Actinopteri; order Cypriniformes; family Cyprinidae; genus Garra; species Garra rufa. The sequence continues at coordinate 24,361,874 of NC_133372.1, read as the reverse complement.
TGATAATTTGTAGAGGGTGTTTTTGTGCTGATGCAGTTTCTTGGCTGGTTATCTAGGCCTAAAGTGGACAACTGATTGAAATTTTTCATATTCCTGACAGAAATCTTCCATTAAGGGGTGACATTTGCCACCGTAAATTGATTTCCAGGGACATTTTTACCTACTTCTAAACATATTAATTGTATGCATATTTTTAATCAGTACATTACCACTACAGCATAGAAGCCTGTTTCTGCCAATAAAAAACAAAACAAAACAAAAAAACTTGTTTTATTGCATCCAAAGTAAAAGAAACTGAGAACCCGCAATAACTCTGACTTCACATTAAAGGAATGGTTAATCAAAAATACACATTTTGTCACTGCTTACTCTCCTATATATTGTTCCAAGCCTGCATGTGTAGGAGAGCCAAGTTGGCAGCCAACATTATTGGTGAATAAAAACTTAAAAAGTAAGTCATAGAGGTTTGAAATGGCTTGGAATGATGCAAGAGGGTGAAAAAATAGGTGAAATCATTCTTTAAAAATAAATGAATAAATCTTACAATTCTATTCCATTCACATATTTGCAAGTGGTGTATGAAATATTAGGTAATTGCCACTTATTATTTTGGAATTCAGATTTTTTTCTCAGAACTGTGAGATATAAACTTACAACTGTCAGTAATAAAGTCAGAATTGCGAGATATAAACAGGCAATTGTGACTTTTTTTCTCAGAATTACAAGTTTATATCTTGCAATTTTTACTTTTTTCTCAGAATTACAAGTTTATATCTTGCAATTGTGGCTTTTTTTCTTAAAATTCTTACGTAAGATACAAACTCACAATTCTGAGAAAATATCAGTCCTTTTTTTCGAACTGAACTTTATAACTCAATGCACAGAAGCAATTATAACAATTGCAGGAAAAAAAAAGGAAAAAAAGAGTTGCTGGATACAAACACGCTGTTCTGAGACAAAAAGTCAATTGCAAATTTGTATTTTGCAATTCTGACTTCATATCCCGCAATTTTGACTTTTTTGTATCTTGCTATTCTGATTTTAAAATTTGTAATTATGAGTTTATATCATGCAAATCTGAGAAAAAAAGTCAGAATTGCAAGTTTGTATCATTCAGTTCTCATTAAAAAGTCGGTATTGCAAGATATAAACTCGCAATTGTGAAAAAAAGTCAGAATTGTAAGATAAAGTTGCAATTACCTCTTTTTTTATTTTTATTCAGTGGTGGAAACAGGCCTTCATACTACAGGGCTGTTCAATCAAATGAAAACTATGAAATTTTAACTGCATTCACCAGGTTTATCCAGATTTATTCATATTGGAGGATAAAGTGAGACTTCTACACTCTTAAAAATAAAGGTGCTTCATGATGCCATAGAAGAACGTTTTTTGTCTAAATGGGTCCATAAAGAACGTTTAACATCTGAAGAACCTTTCTGTTGTACAAAAGGTTCTTTGGGGCGAAAGAAGGTTCTTCAGATTATAAAAAGGTAAGAAAGAGATGGTTCTTCAAAGAACCTTTGACTGAATGGTTCTTTGTGGAGCCAAAAATGGTTCTTCTATGGCATTGCTGCGAAGAACCTTTTAAAGCACCTTTATTTTTAAGAGTGTATCTCACAATTCAGATTTTATAACTTGTAATTGCAAGTTTATATCATGCAAATCTGAGGAAAAAAAAGTCATAATTGCCTGTTTATATCTTGAAATTCTGACTAAATTCCAGGTTTATCCAGATTTATCCAGGTTAAAATGAGAAAAATGTTTTAAATAATCATATTTTATTTATTGCTAGAAAGTATTGATAAGCGATATTTGTGTGGCCTAGGCTTTTTTTTTTAGCATCCTGCTTAGCTAATAGTCAAAATCTCGAAATCAACAGTCTTCCGTGCACTTCGTGTAAGGAATGGCAGTTATGTGACACATGGTGTTCCTGCCAATGTACTGTACAGTGTTACAAATCCGTCAGTTATGAATATATCCATCACTTGGAACAGATCTGTAGTATATAAAGTTTTCAGCTGCATGGACAGAATTTACTGGAAAGAGTCCCATGTATCAACACAGCCAAATCCTGTTTGCACTGCCTGTGCACCGGGATCATTTCCCATGCTCTCGGTTCACCAACAAGCTGAGGTGGGGGTCAAAGGACTTGGCCTTGACCCTGAGCTCCTACGATCCGCTCGTCATTCTTAGATCAAGTCAGCTTTAGAACAGTCTGCCAGAGAAGACTGACTGCAGAGGGATCGCCAAGACTCAAGAAGGCCGTAGGTACACAAGTTTCTAATTTGTGTCATTTCTTTCACGAGCATAACAGAAATTAACATTATTTCCCAGAGCAACACTTGTGTACAAACAATGTCCGTTCCACAATCCTCTGCAAATCCTGGAAACGGATAAAGCCTTTAATAAGCTTGCCGCTGAGAACCCTTGAGGCTCGTCTCATAACTCTGAGGCGAGGAAGAGGGGGAGGGGAAACTATAGAAAGACAGACAGTCTGTATATAGCCTTCAGGAACACAGTCTAATGTTTAACCTGAGACTTTGCGCTTTTCTAAAGGACTTGAACCACACAGGATCCCTGCTGCTTACAGTTTTCTGAAAGAACATTCAAAAACAGTCCGCTTTCACACTTCAGAGCAGATTTCACACAATACGTTGTGCCAGAGTCATCGTACGAACAGCGTGAGAGTGAAGTCTGGGTCAGTCAGACCACCCTTCCCCAGCACAGCTTTTCAGTTCGCTGCAGCTTTTATGTTGACGTCAAAGCAGTTTTGATTTACATGCTGTGGATTTACTGTCCGGTAATAACTTTCAAAGATGGTTTAGGAAAATCTGCAAGGAGCACCGCTAATGGCTTCTCTGGTGGAAGAATAACAGCTTGCAGAGCCACTAGAGGGCACTAAACGTCTACTCATGCTCTAAGTTTACTCTTCTCCGCTGCCTGAATCTAATGTATTCACATATATTCCTCTTTTTTTCCAGCTTCATACATTTCTCTAAGTGTTTGCCCAGAAGGCTAAACAAACGTCTAGGCAGATGAGGTAGAATGAATTTAGGTCAGACAGCCTCTTTCTGAACGAAAGGGTGAGTGGAGAGCACTGAAGTCAATTGTAGCCTCTTCTTTCCCTTGTTGCTTTTTCAATTTCCTGACAAAGTGCTCTCTTTCTCGCAGCCACTCGTCTTTTTGTGGGTGCAGCACAGCTAAACTCTGAATACAACACACTATGCCCTAACAGGACAACTGGACATAAGAACGACTAAAATGCTTTGCATTTGACAAATGATGATACTCATTTGAAGACCGGTCTCAATAAAACAGAAAACAGACTGTCTGGACAAGGATGGAATACAAGAAAGTGAAATGATGAAGGAAAATCGCATGCGCTGTAAGTATACCGTAAGCATCAACTGCCAATTCACGGCGCTCTGTGTGTATTAAAGCAAAACACTCTGAAGTTACTGGATGTCTTCTTTGGTAAGAGGCTTTATCAATTTTACATGATTCTCAGTTAGCTTGGCGGCATGGATTTGTTTTGCACAGAATATTAAAACACCTGTACCCTTCAATGTCACTCTGCCAACTGCATTTACCTTAGAAACTGTATCCACATATCTTCTCAAATCTAAATACTTTTAAAACCAAAATGGCTTCAATACTTAATACTTAAGTTGTTATAAATATATCATGCAGTATTTCACATAAAACTTTTTGATTATCTGTCAGCGCCAAAATTCATTTTTTATTCATGTACGTATGACAACTTCACATTAGAGCACCTGTCTGTGATGTGATAATATACAGACGCCCCTGAAAAAAAAAAAAACTTGTGAGGATCAAGATCATCAGATTATGAGATGAATTTATATTTAGAAAAACCAAAGAAAACTATGAACTCACTGACTGTAGCTGAGGGGTCAAAGGTCAGTAGGCTGCTTTGAATAGATGAATCATTGACTAAAAATATGTGGGTGTGTATGTAAAATTACTAGGGCTGTCATTTTATTACAAATTGTAAGTTAATTAACTGCATGATTAATATACATAACACATATACATCTTGGTAAATGTGGTTTGGCCTTTATATATGGGTCAGAAGACATGAATAACTTCACAATGTTTTAATCATATGTGACCCTGGACCACAAAACCAGTCATAAGGGTCAATTTTATGAAATTGAGATTTATACATCACCCGAAAGCTGAATAAATAAGCTTTTTATTGATGTTTGATTTGTATGATAGGACAATATTTGGCTGAGATACAACTATTTGAAAATCTACAATCGAAGGGTGCAAACAAATCTAAATATTGAGAAAATTGCCTTTAAAGTTGTCCAAATGAAGTTCTTAGCAATGTATATTACTAATAAAAAATTACCTTTTGGTATATTTACTGTAGTATATATATATATATATATATATATATATATATATATATATATATATATATATATATATATACTTTTTAAATTAAGAAAATGCATTAAATGATCAGCCATAAAGATTACAGGCATACACACAGTGCTTGAGAGTAAGGGCGACTGCTTTAACTCGTCTTGATAGATGGTAATATGTGACAGGTCGACAGAAGGTCCTTAGCACTAAAAACCAGACTAGAACCAAACTGCCGCTTTGGATCCCTGGGACTGTGAGGTGCTCAGGGAAACTCTCTTTTGAGCTACTTAAATAAAGAGAGTTAAAGGAAAGAGAGCTACAGGGGATTGGATATGAATGCAGAGGCACTGAGCCAAGAACTCTCAACGTCTTTTCCCAAGACATTACCCCGCCATTACATTTCAGACACATTCCTGTACTGACTTCACTGTGGCAGTTACCTCAGAAGGTTTCACTGTTACTGTAGAATATCCCAGTATTTCTTAAAAGTCTTTCAGTGTGGAATTCATTTTAAAATCAATCTCATTTGGAACCATACTCGCACTTCTATTCATCCATTTCATCCACATCAAAGTAAATATGAGTAAAAGATTCGGATGCAGGGCAATCGAAAAAAAAAAGTGTCCTTGGTGAAGAAAAGCAATCTTCTTCTTTTATAAATAAGTTTAGTCGGAAGTACACAGGGCAAGTTCTTAGAAATATACTTGTTGTATTCATGTTGGTTTCATATGCCTTTAAACTACAGCTGCAAAACGATTAATCGCGATTAATCGATTTAAAAAAGTTTATGTTTGCATACTATATGTGTGTGTACTGTGTATATTTATAATGTATATATACATATATGTGTGTGTGTATTTATATATACATGTATGTTTGTGTTTTTATATATACATAATAAATAAATACGCTGTACACACACATAGTATGCTTTTCGAATTGATTAATCGTGACTAATCGTAGTACAGATAAGTATTTCTGTAACTTTATAAAATTAACGTTTAACCATAGATGTCACATGGACTACTTAAATAATGTCCTTACTACCTTTCTGGGCCTTGAATGTGATAGTTGCATTGCTGTCTATGCAGGGTCAGAAAGCGCTCGAATTTCATTAAAAATATTTTTATTTGTGTTCCGAAGATGAAAAAGTTTTATGAGTTTGGAACGACATTAGGGTGAGCAATTAATTACAGAATTTTAATTTTTTGGTGAACTAGTCCTTTGTATTTTTGAATAAATTAATACATCTGGACAAAAAATGAGCATCATGTCACTAATTCTGAATCTTGTCTATTCCCCTGCTGTTTTCATTTCTTTTCCCTAACTGTATTCATGCTGTCTGCCCACCTTAACATCTTCTCAAAAGCAAAATGTGACTGCTGTGGACACATGGCACCAGATTCATCTTATAACAGAGCCAAAATACAGCAGGCGCACTTGACGTGACACTCCATCAGGTCAGCTTGGGGTCACATATTTTTCTCCTGTGGAGGAAGTGATGCAAGTTTGACAAAACAGCTACAAAACAGGCTTCAAATTGTCATATGTTTTGCCTGGTTACATCTACATTACAGGAGAGACATGCAAGTAAATGAAAATTAAGCACTGTAACCTGCTTCACAGATACACACAACGCAACCACACACACAAACAGGGACAACAGCGCGAGGAGGGAAGTTGCAAGGCAATTCATGCAAGTGCTATCTAATTGGGTCTCTCCTTTGAGGAATGCCAGCCAGTTAATCATGTCTGAATACACAGAACTCAATTAGTAGCTTGCTAATGCTAATGCAGACAGATATGAATATTTCATAGCAGTAGACGGCAGAGAGCTTCGAACGTATGCTTTGCTGCTGTACTTCTAACATCAAGCAAAACAAGCAGGGTGGATTCACCTGTCTTCATCACCCTCTGTACTTCAGCGTGATAGGTGAGCGTGGGCAGCGCTAACTCTTTCAAGACGTACGCCAGCCGAGCCGGTGTGAGGGCAGCTCTAGAAAGGTGTTGGTGTGAGTTTCTGCCTGTTCCCTACCCTTTACATCTATCAGCTTGGGCTGAAGGCAAGGTGGGAAGCAATGTCACTTGCAATCACACGGGGCAGACAGGATATAAAAGAAAGCTCCAAGACATTAATTCCCTTTGTGATCTTTAGTGCTCTGGTAATTCTAATAAAAATTGACTTATGGCATCTTACCTTCCTCAGTCAATAAACCCTGCTTGAACTTATTGTGAGCACGTGTAATTGTTGCTGAGGAGCTTTGTTTTCAAACTCTAGTGTGTCATCACCTTCCTCCAGAACAATGACAGACATGACTGTTGGCCCAGCCAAGTGGGTGGAAACTTGCACTGTGGCACAGTCTGGCCGACGGGATGCTGGTATCATGCAACAGAGGACATCTGTTACCAGAAGCCTCCGCTGAACGTGGCAAAATGTACCCTCACTGGGCCACCCTGGGAAAATGTCTCGGCAAAGCCCGAAAAAAAAAATAGCCTTTGTAGTTCCACAATACAGTATAGGCTCCTTTATATTAGCACACACAGGTCTCTTTGTTGAAAAACTGCAGGTTTTTGAAAATTCTGAATTCACAAAATGTGTTCAATTAAATTAATTAGATTAATATTCCCAGTTTCTGATAATAGAAGTAGCTCTGTCATAATTACAGCAGACATATTAGAAATACTTAATATATGTGACCCTGGACTACAAAACCAGTCATAAGGTTTTTTTTATTTTTTTTATTTTTTATTGAAATGTATACATCATCTAAAAGCTGAATAAATGTGCTTTCCATTTGTGTATGGTTGATAGGACAGTATTTGGCCGAGATACAACTATTTGAAAATCTGGAATCTGAGGGTGCAAAAAAAATAAAAAATATTGAGAAAATCATTTTTGATATTATTAATCAAAAATTACGTTTTGATATAATTACCGTAGAAAATGTAATAAATATCTTCATGGAACATGATCTTTACTTAATATCCTAATGATTTTAGGCATAAAAGAAAAATCAATGATTTTGTGGTCCAGGGTCACATATTTTAGCCTATATCAGGGGATCTTTGAATAATGTGTTGTACAATGTGGGACCAGGTAAAAATTCATCTGTTCCTCAAATCTGATTGGCTAAGAGGTGTGTGATATTCTAGTGTTATTGGAACTCCATCCGTTTCACTGTTTGCATCGCTCTGTTTGCGGTATTTCTTACAGCGTATGTCATGGCGAAGCCCAAAACCATAAAATACTGATTTGTGTCATACTTGTTTAGACTTTGTTGAGAGCAGCCTTACCTTAGCCATTTCTTCTGGAATTTGCTGGCTCTGATGTCTCTATAGTGGTTAAACATGAGTTATAATTTGCTGTGGATAAATCTATTGGGCAGTCTTTGGTCTCATTAATATATAATTTGTTCCAGAGCAAATAGTTTTGACCAAGGGCAAAATCTCATCATGTTATATTTTATGTAAATGTAATTTTGTATATCAGAGCGCTGCCATTGTTCTTTTGACTGAATTGCCTAACAACTTCTATGCTGGTTTTTATATTTGATGAATAAAAATGAGATATTAGAACATGAGATATGCCTGTATATCACCACAGCTGTGATTCGGCCATAGGCACGATACCACAGGTAATCACAGCATGCTGATATACAGCCATTTTTCACATCTACGAGTGTGATATTGCATTTATACGAATGTGCAAATACATACTTTAAGAAATAGCAACAGTGTTTTTAAAACCTCTTCTTTGTGCAGAACTACTTACTTCTGCCACAAATTAACATCTCAGTTTTACAGTTTAACAGCTGAGCCCAAGCCTCTGTTACTAATTCAAAAACATCACTTCAGAACTAGTAATGAAGAAAAGTTGAATTGCTTCATTGAAAACTTACTGTATTGCTGTATTAAAAGTTCACTGTATTATGTAGAGTATTATAAGATAGAAATTGACTGAGCTTATTATCTACATCTGATACAGCATTCATTCTTCAGCTCAATCTCATATTCACAATAAAACATTAGTTTGAATATCCATTGAGGAAAGCATCATCTTTGTCATAAGATTACTATTCTTGCATCTGTTAAGGGTGATTTCTGATGACAGCGCTGCTCAGTGCATTTGTTAGCTGCGTCAAGCTGTTGTTAAAAGTGAAAATAACTTCCGTTTATAGTGTGAAATTTTTTCAGTGTCAAAGTGTTTACTGCTGACTCGAAAAAACATTTAATTGTGGAACAATGTAACTAAATTCATCACGAACACACGTTTCTCAATACTAAACACTTTTCTTAAATACTACTATTATTATATAAAATATTTTTATTGAATAATAATATTTAATAAACAACAACAACAGCCAACTAGGCAATTCAGTCAAATGTACAAAGACTGTGCTCTGATATACTGCATTAAATGAACATAAACATGATGAGATTTTGCCAAAACTATTTGGTCGCAAACAAATAAAAGTTTAATGAGACCAAAGACTGCCCGTTAGATTTACCTAAAATGAATTATATCTCATGTTTACCCACTATAGAGACATCAGAGCCGGTGGTAAATTTCAGAAGATCTGGCCAAGGAAAATCTGCTCTTTTGGCGGGTTCATGAGCGCTGAATAGCCATTGATGCCCTGGAGCACATGTTCAGAAACAGACGCAAATTTCAGATGTTATCTTTACTAACAAACTGCGCATTTGAACTATAAACAAGTACATTCTCACCTGAAAAGCTCTTGAAACTACCTTCTGTGACACAAAAAAACAGTATTATTTATAAAATTATAGTGGATTTGGGCTTCTGCCATGACACTCGCTGGGAGAAGTACCACAAGCGCATGTGATACAATTACAACCACCAAGCAAGACAATAACATTTTCCTGAATACATGTGTGTGTGTGTGTGTGTGTGTGTGTGTGTGTGTATATATATATATATACACACACACACACACACACACACACACACACACACACACACACACACACACACACACACACACAAGTATTCAGGAAAATGTTATTATCTTGCTTGGTGGTAACATAGCCTTTTTAGAGTCATTTATATAAACTTTCCTTGAAGACACTTTTCAAAACCATCTGAAACTAACACTGTAGAGACTACATTTCAAAGAACCATGTTTTATAATTTTACAACAATTTTCCTATCTTGTGGGCACTCATATTTTTCACTGACCCAAGTAATAAAATCAAATTCTCTGGAATGCGCAATCTCATAATAGTGATTGCATTTCTCCCCATATTTTCCATGAGAGAGTGTGCAGTAAATCAGGCAGTAATGAAGCAGGCCATAGGGACCTGGCCATTTATCTAAACCAGCCTCCATCCAACAAGTTGTCTAGATCTGAATAATCATGCAGTAAAGGTCCAGGAGGAAAGATGGGAAAGGGGGACCACGTTAAACATGCCCGATTACCAGAAATTATGATCTCCAATTAATTAAGTGCTCCAGGCAATTAAGTGTTCTGACAGTAGTAACGTGAGCCGCCTGGCAGGAAGAGAGCAGTTTCGACAGGGAAGATATCTGCAGGGTGCCACAAACATAGCACCTTACTAACATAATTAACCTCAATGCCATTCAGCCCTGCAGTCCGCCTGCTTCAAAAAAACAGGGCTATCTCGCAAATGAAAGCAGTCTCAGCCATTAGTCTTGTTGAGTTGATCAACAGTGGGCAACTTACATGGAACAAAACGGCATTTACCTCTTGTTGCTTAACAGCGGGACGGCCATTTCCTCCGCTGATCCTGGATTAAGAACTCATTTATTGGCTGTGAAAATGTTATTGTGTATTTAACATCACAGGTAAGGATAAGCTTAGTCAATAAGGTCAAGAGTGATCTGCATAACCCTTAATTTGGTTAATCTGATCAAATCTTATATTAAGAGACTTACTCTGTACTTTGACTTTCTCACAGCAGTTCACTTTCAATTTCAGGTAGTCACAGCTACAAAAGTTCAGCTGTAGTCTGATTATTAACACCACATCGGTTCCTGAAACTATGGAAGGTTGTTTCTACCACAGAATACATAAACTAAACTAAACTAAAATCAGAAAGACTTTTCTTCGACCTGTGAGATGTTATCTCACAGCTGCAAGATTAACTGTAGATAAAAGAATTGGGAGATAAAAAGTTGCAATTGTCTTTTTTTATTCTTTATTTATTTATGTATATAAAAAAAAACAGATACAAATTGCAAGAGAGAAATTTAAATATAAATTCTGAGGAAAAAGGTCTAATTTACGATAGGTTGACTCACAGTTATGAGTTTATAACTTACAATAGCGAGGCAAACTTGGAATTTGGATATTAGTATCATGCAACAGAGGAGATTGAAATTAAACCTAAATGTAATTATTTTTTTAATTTTGTTGTGGAAAAAAATATATAAAATCACAATTGTGAGGGGAAAAAGTCAGAATTGTGAGATTTTAATTACCATTTTTATTTTTTAATTCTGTAATGAACACACACAAAGAATTGTGAGAATTTTTGTTGTTGTTGTGGAAACCAAAAATAAAATAAAATAAATAATATCAAATTGCAAGATGTAAATGCTATAAAAGAAAAAAATGGCAGAATATCAGAGAAAACTCAGAATTCTAAAGAAAAAAGTCTAAATTGTGATATGTTGTCTAACAAATATGCATTTATAACTCACAATAGCGAGACAAACCTGCATTTGTGAGAAAAAAGTCTGAATTGTGAAATAAAATGTTGCAATTATATATTTTTTTAAAAAATGTATTATTTATTTATTATAAAAAAAATAAACATTGAAAGATATAAATGCAAGATATATAAAATGCCAGAATTGTGTAAACTCGGATAAAAAAGTCTGATTTAGGATATGTCGACTCACAATTATGAGTTTATAACTTACAATAGTGAGACAATTTATTTATTTATTTTTTTAATTCTGTGGTGGAAAAAAGATATAAACTCATAACTGAGGGTAAAAAGTCAGAATTGTCAGAAAAAAAAAATATATATATATATTTTTTTTTTTCTGACAATTCTCTTTTTTTCTGACAATTCAGACACATAAAATATTTTATTTCACAATTCAGACACAAAAAACAAAACAAAAAAGACTAACAATTATGAGAAAAAAGTCAAAATTATGAGATAAAATTTTCTTTTTATTTTCTTTTTATAAAAAGTTTAGCTTTTATTTATTTATTTAATTTTGTTGTGAAAATCATAATAATAAAAAATTGCACAACAAAATTGCCAGAATTTTAGAGAAATTGTGATATGTTGACACAATTATGGGTAACACTTTATAATAACTATCCGTTATAACTAGTTAATAGATCATTAATAAACTGTTAGTTAATGGGTTACAAATGACTTGTTAAATAACAGTTAATAGTTTGTTAATTATTTATAACTATCCGTTATAACTAGTTAATAGATCATTAATAAACTTCGTTTATTAACTGTTAGTAAATGAGGAATAGTTGCAACTTAAGAATAACGTCCCAGTAACATACATAAGCTAATAACTAACATATTAACTCACACTTTACAGATCAGTTGTTCATCCGTTTGTTAACCATCTACTAATACCAGTGAAACTTTGTAGAACAGCAAATGGATGGAACAAGTTCAAGCTACAGAAATTTTTGTACCTCAACCTTATTCCACCCATAGGCTTTTCGGGGTACTGTATTTTACCAAAGAAACTCCACAGATGAAATGTTGAACATTGTGTTTAATGTATAGAAGCACACATACTAATGGCAGAACAGCAGTATACAACAGAATACAAACCCATGAGGTTTGGGCACTTTTTGTGCTAAACACTGTATAAACAGAATTTCAGAGGTACATGTCCATACATCACAGCAATGTCATGGATTATCCTTCCTAATGGCCCTTTGTGATGCTTACAGGCAAGCCACTCATGCCATTCAATAACTCTGAGATGGTCTACCAGTAACTGCTCTGTACGATTCCCCCTGAGTCTCCACACATTTTCCTTAACCATTCTCCAGGCCCTCTCTATGTGCTGAGTATGTGCACCTGTTTGGGTATCAACATATGACACACTGTGATTGACAGTGAAATGGGTGTAACCTAGCTGAGGTAAAGCATTACGATAAGTTCGCCACTCATCACTTATTATTGTCCATCCCACTTTAACATGGTGAGCTATAAGTGACACTTGATCTCTCCTTCTTCTTCTCTCGACTAAGCGAAAAACAGACTTTGCATGTCTTCTCCCTCTCCAGTTCACACCTAGCATCCCAAACACCCATTTCTTCCTTTTCCACCCACCAGCCATTCGTCCCCGACCGTGAACAACTATGAACAACTGATTTGTAAAGTGTGAGTTAATATTTTAGTTAAGTGTTAGTTATTAGCTTATGTATGTTACTGGGAAGTTATTCTAAATTTGCAACTATTCCTCATTTACTAACAGTTAAAAACGAAGAATAGTAGCAACTTTAGAATAACATCCCAATAACATATATAAACTATTAACTGATACTTAACAAGTCTTTAGTAAGTAATTTACTAACAGCTTGTTCATGATTTATTACTAATTTATTAGGTATAGTTATAAATCATTAAAATACAGTTAACAAGTAATTTATAACTTGTTAACTAACAGCTTGTAAGTTATCTATTGGCTATCTATAAGGCACATTTATAAATAATTAATAAACTATTAACTGTTATTTAACAAGTCATTTATAAGTCATTAACTAACAGTTTATTAATGGTCTATTAGTTATAACGAATAGTTATAAATAATTAACAAACTATTAACTGTTATTTAACAAGTCATTTATAACTCATTAACTAACAGTTTATTAATGATCTATTAACTAGTTATAACGGATAGTTATTATAAAGTGTTACCCAATTAGGATATTATAACTCACAATAGCAAGACAAACTTGAAATTCTGAAAAGAAAAGTTAAAATTGTGAGACAAAAAGTTACAATGATCTATTATTTTGAAAAAAAAAAAAAAAAAAACTCGAAAGAAAAAACACCAGAATTGCAACAAGAAAACTTTTTTTCAATTACGAATTGGAACTTGGAATTCTGAGAGAAAAAGTCACAATTGTGAGACAAACTCACAACTGTATGTAAAAAAGTCTAAATTGTGAAAATAAAAGTCACAATTACCTTTAATTAACTAATTATTTTTTTTAATTCTGTGGTGGAAACAAAGATATAAACTCACAACTGTGAGGAAAAAAATTCGGAACTGTGAGAAAAAACAAAAAACAAAAAAAAACAATTACATTTTATTTTTTTTACACAAAACCCCTGAAATGTGAAATGTAGACTCGCAGTTGACCCTTTGCAAAGACCCACCCACCTTAGTTACTGTTCTGTTACTGCTATGTCCAACAAGCGTGCTCTTATTAGAGGATGGATACCCGAGCCGAGCCCGACGGTACCCGACGGGCCGGGCCGGGTTCGGACAGATATTTAGAAAGGATGCTCGGGTTCGGGTCGGGCTCGGTCACATCAGCGCGGTAGTGCGCCTGTGTTATAACGGCAAAGCAGGTTACTTCTGGTATGAAACAAAGTCTTAACTGTGAAATTTTGGCCTTTTTTGGGGAAATTCAAACAAAATACTGTTTTGTGGCTCTTTAATGTGGAGTGACAGATCAATGTAGTGCCTCAAAAGGCACGTCAACCAATCATCTCTATCTCTTTACTAGTTAGAGCATGAAATAAACATGAATAAACATCAAAAGGAATCTTGTTTTAACCACAGGTTTGTATTTTTAGGACAAAATATTAGATTCTGCATTATGATTGGTCAGCTTGCCTGCCAATCAAACACCCTGTGAAGGGTCAAATATGAGGCTGATTTGTGAGATAAAAAGTTGCAATTGCCTTTTTATATTTTTATTTCTTGGTGAAATTAAGCTTCCTTATGAAACAGTGGATCAGTCCAAAACAGAAGCTGGAAAGCCAAAAGAAGCAATCAGGCTGAACTGATAAATATGGATAACAGTTTGAGACATAGACACTGGCCCATGGGGGACTTGACCAAAGAGTTGAGCAAAAGATTTGAGCCAGAGAGAATTTTTGTGTTCCTAAATATTTATGTAGAGGAGTAAACACATGTCAAAGCTGATCTTGCACTAGGGGAAAGAGCCACGAGCAGCACTTCCCCCACTAGCGGTCTCTGTACAAAGCTCTTAATTTATGATAATGTGCATCATCCTACAAACTCACTCAGAGAAGGGACACATAAATTTAGCCTCAGCTGTGCAGTCTTCTGTACTTTGTGTTCATAAACCCTGGGAAAGCATGACCTGTGTGACCATTACAAAACTTCTTAAAGGGGAATTCACAGAATGCATTCTGACCCCTGATAGTGGCGCATAAATTTGCACACTAGGTGTTATTTTAGCACCTGATTCATTAAAGGAATTAGGCGAATTAAGTATCTGCGAGCCTGTTCTGAGTGCTAGTTTGTGGAGGATACAGCTGACTATCGCAATGTGCTGCGTTTTACATCATGGGTACATTGCTATGTTAAACAAAAAATGTGGGTTAATGACGTGATTCCCTTTAGTTCAGGTTGCTATGTGGTGCGACTTTCCCCAAAATGAATGATACTTAATATTTAAGACAAATTAGCTGCAAACAGTGTTGAGAGGGCCCTCGCACCCAAAGGCTTTAGAAAAACAGTAAACGGTAAGCAATATGCATTTTAAGTGGTAAATATAAAAGGAATATGTCATTTATATGTGCCAAACTTCCTGCTGCCAGCTGGTGGCGCTATGACTATAACTGAATATTGACATGTAGATGTTTTCAAGCCAGTGCTTTGATCAAACATATGAAGTTTGGCACAGATTGAACATGGTATGTTTGAATTAGTGTAAAACATGACATTCTGTTGCCAACAGGTGGCGCTATAATTACTAAATATTAGCCTTTAGATGTCTTTGGGCCAGGACCCTTACCAACCATGTTTGCATGTTTAAGTTAGTGTAAAACAAATAATTTCCTGTTTCCAGCAGGTGGCGCTATGTTTATAACAGTGTATTGCATGTAGATCTCTTCAGATTAGGAGTCTGATCAAGCATGTGAAGTTTGGGGCAGATCGGACATTGTATGCCTCAGTTAAAACAACTTCATGTATCATTCAAGGCGAAAATCGATGTTTGTCAGGCCACCACAGACATGCACTTCAACGAAAACTCAAGATCTTCACAATTTAACATCACAAAGGGCTTTACATTAGTCTGACCATATTTGGTGTTGATCTTCATTTAAAAATACAACGCCTGAAAAAGGCAAAAAATTTGACACACCCACTTCTGAAACCTACATCAGATCTAAATGTTCACCACTTTTGGTGAGTATGCAAAGTTTATTGAGTTTTCAAGCATGTTTAGGCCCTCAGAAATGCAATTCATTCTAGAGAAGAAGAAGAAGAAACGATTCCAATAGGGTCCTCGCACCATCAGTGCTTGGGCCCTAATAATAAAATCACTCTAAAAAAATGCTGGGTTGTTTTAACCCAACTTTTGGTCAAATACGGACTAACCCAACTTTTGGGTTAATAATTTAATGTAAAAATTTAACCCAACAGATGGGTTAGTCCAAATCTGACCCAAAGTTGGGTTGAAACAACCCAGTATTTTTTTTTTTTGTGTGTGTGTGATACGGACTAACCCAACTCTTGGGTTAAAAATTGAATGTAAAAATTCAACACAACAGCTGTATTAGTCCAAATTTGACCCAAAGTCGGGTTGAAACAACCCAGTATTTTTTAGGGTGATACAGACTAACCCAACTTTTGGGTTAAAAATTTAGTGTAAAAATTTAACCCAACAGCTAGGTTAGTACAAATTTGACCCAAAGTTGGGTTGAAACAACCCCGTATTTTTTAGGGTTATATGGACTAACCCAACATTTGAGATAAAAATATTATGTAAAAATTGAACCTAACAGCTGGGATAGTCCAAATTTGACCCAAAGTTGGGTTGAAACAAACCAGTATTTTTTAGGGTGATATGGACTAACCCAACTTTTGGGTTAAAAATTTAGAATAAAAATTTAACCCAACAGCTGGGTTAGTCCAAATTTTACCCAAAGTTGGGTTAAAACAACCCAGTATTTTTTTAGGGTTATATGGACTAACCCAACATTTGAGTTAAAAATATAATGTAAAAATTTAACCCAACAGCTGGGTTAGTACAAATTTGACCCAAAGTTGGGTTGAAACAACCCAGTATTTTTTTAGGGTTATATGGACTAACCCAACATTTGAGTTAAAAATATTATGTAAAAACTTAACCCAACAGATAGGTTAGTCCAAATTTGACCCAAAGTTGGGTTGAAACAACCCAGTATTTTTTAGGGTTATACTGTATGGACTAACCCAACACTTGAGTTAAAAATATTATGTAAAAATTGAACCTAACAGCTGGGATAGTCCAAATTTGACCCAAAGTTGGGTTGAAACAAACCAGTATTTTTTAGGGTGATATGGACTAACCCAACTTTTGGGTTAAAAATTTAGAATAAAAATTTAACCCAACAGCTGGGTTAGTCCAAATTTTACCCAAAGTTGGGTTAAAACAACCCAGTATTTTTTTAGGGTTATATGGACTAACCCAACATTTGAGTTAAAAATATAATGTAAAAATTTAACCCAACAGCTGGGTTAGTACAAATTTGACCCAAAGTTGGGTTGAAACAACCCAGTATTTTTTTAGGGTTATATGGACTAACCCAACATTTGAGTTAAAAATATTATGTAAAAACTTAACCCAACAGATAGGTTAGTCCAAATTTGACCCAAAGTTGGGTTGAAACAACCCAGTATTTTTTAGGGTTATACTGTATGGACTAACCCAACACTTGAGTTAAAAATATTATGTAAAAATTGAACCTAACACCTGGGATAGTCCAAATTTGACCCAAAGTTGGTTTGAAACAACCCAGTATTTTTTTAGGGTGATATGGACTAACCCAACTTTTGGGTAAAAAATTTAGAGTAAAAATTTAACCTAACAGCTGGGTTAGTCCAAATTTTACCCAAAGCTGGGTTGAAACAGAGTGTAGTAATAAACAGTATTATTTTTCATCTTGAAAAATATACACTTCTGTCTAAAAGTTTATGGTCACCAAGTTTTATTTCTTTTAAAGAAATTAATACTTTTTATTAAGCAAGAACGTATTAAACTGATCAAAAGTGACAGTAAAGACTTTCACATTGTCATCAAAGATTTCTGATTCAAATAGATGCTGTTCTTGAAATAAATGTTATTTATTAAATAATACTTAAAAAAATATACACTGTTTTCACAAATTATTAAGCATGTAAGGATGTGAGGAAAATGTTTTTCCTTTTAGAGTAATTTAATTGAAACTTCTTTTGAAAAATGGTTAAAAAGTCAAAATCATTTGAAACCAACACAAATACAAAGTTGACATTACTAAGAACTTAGAATATGTCTTTTAAACAAAATTTTAAAAGAATTTTCTTTTTCTCTATCTTCTCATATGTCATTGAGTTCTGTACACCAACATCTCTTTTGAATTAAACTGTATTTACCGCCTACATTCCGCTGGAGCTGTTACAAGCTAACTAGCTTTACACAGAGAGAGGTCTATTTGTATATTTGCATACACTTAGCCCACTCCAAGGAACCAACTCTCTCATTCGCCAGAGTAACACTTCTGTTCACCCCAAAGTAGTGTCGTTTTTCCTTCTAGTGTTTTAAACCATAGCAGTTTTGAGGAACATTTGTCTTTAAGTAACCCTACTAATCACACAGCTCCACAGAGAACCCTCAAGGGCTGAACTTTCCCCTCAAATCCCTGTAAAACCAAATTAACAAAGGAATAAGGAGGAGGAAAATGATGTGGTGGCTCTGCATTTGTTTGCAGAACATTTGTGAAAGTGTCTATAAACTTTGAAGATTCTTCTCTTTTTTGCCAGCAGAACATACTGTAAATCATAGGCAAACATCAGTGGTGTAACTGTGAATAATGTGATGTTGACTGTGCATAAAAAGTGTTCCCACTGTGCAAGATACATTAGGTATTTGAAAACGAAAAAGGTCCAAGAGCGGGTACCAGATGCACACCGCAGCTGCTGCTTTAACAACACAGCAGGGGAAGAAGTGCAAACAACAGACAAACCACTGATGTCACATTAACAGGATTACAGACCACTTCATGCAAAAAGAGGGATTAATTGAGCTGTGAATAAGTTTATCTGTATTGCGCCATATTCAAACAAGCAATGATAAGTTGCTGATGGGTGGGGCCAGGGAAAACCAACGCACAAAGGCTGATTATTGCCATTGTGCTTTGTGGGTCAGTTGCGACGCTGGGAGCATACAAGTGCTCGATAAGACGACGGGAGAGCAGGAAGCAGATGAGAGATAACAGAGAATCTCCAGCAGGCAGTCTTCCTGTCTATTACTGAAAGGAATGAATGATATCTAGTTGCGCTGTTCAAAAGTTTTGTGTTGTCTGTTGCCTAGGCGGAAACGTGCTAACGCTATCAGTGCTGTTCCAAAGAATATGCAAAATTAGAGATTTTAACAAATGGTCTAGTATTTCCTGTTTGATGCTTTAGAGAAAGATTACTGGATGTCATTGTGTGATAGCCTTTATTTCCAAACTTATTCATAGTCGACACTTAAACTCCATTTGAAGTTAAAATATTTGCTTCCTATGCAAAAATATATGTAAAATAATTATAATATACAACCGTTAAAAAAAGTTTGGGGCATTTTTTTTTAAAGAGGTCTCTTATGCTCACCGAGGCTGCATTTAATAATACAGTGAAAACAGCATTATTGTGAAATATTATTACAATTTAAAATAATTATTTTCTATTTCAGTATATTTAAAAATTAGAAACTACCGTCAGAAATTACTCTAATATGCTGATTTAGTGCTCAAGAAACATTCACTATTATTATTAGTTAAACACAGTTGTGATGCCTAATATTTTTGAGGAAATTATAAATTTTGTAAAAATCTTAGACGAATAGAAAGTTCAAAAGAACAGCATTTATTTGAAATGTAAATGTTTTGTTCAAATAATGCAGAAGTCTTTACTGTCACTTTTGATTAATTTAATGCACAAGTATTAAAGATTTTGTTCACTTCCGGAATAAACATTTCCTGAAGATTTACTCATCCCCATGTTATCCAAGATGTTCATGTCTTTCTTCCTTCAGTCAAAAAGAAATTATGGTTTTTGAGGAAAACATTCCAGGATTTTTTTTCTCCATACAATGCAGAAATAGTTCTTTATAGTGGGAAAATGTTCTTTCGATTTTTAAAATGTTCTTCAAAATGGTTCATTTAAGAACCGTTT
Organism: Garra rufa; assembly: GCF_049309525.1. NCBI lineage: Eukaryota > Metazoa > Chordata > Actinopteri > Cypriniformes > Cyprinidae > Garra > Garra rufa. The sequence goes on along the minus strand of NC_133372.1, from coordinate 24,342,121 downwards.
ACTGAAAGGTTCTTTTGGGAACCAAAAATGGTTCTTCTATGGCATCACAGCAAAAACACCCGATGGGAAGCTTTATTTTTAAAAGTATATGGTGGACTTCAATGGTGGCCAATAAAAAATAAATGTATACACTTTTTAACCACAAATGCTCATCTTGCACTAGGTCTGCGATGCGCGTCCACGACTTTCCCGCATTATGTTTGAAAGGTCACGCGTGGTTAGTTCGTCATTTGTATACTTCAGTTTAAAAAGGCAGGGTAGGCCGAAAAACTTTTTTTGCAAAGAGTGTTTGACTTTCTTGCACATTTGCTTTGTAAACACTGGATCGGTACTTCCACCTCATGCATGCATGATTACGTAATGCGTTAGGTCGAGATGCAAGATGAGATTTGTGGTTAAAAGTATATACATTTAATATTTTTAAAGAAAATGACGGATCGTTTCGCTAGACATGACCCTTATTCCTCAGCTGGGATTGTGTAGAGTAGTGGTGTCAGGTCCAAACTCAGTAGGGGCCATGCTGAGCATTGTGAATAAACTGTTACAGGGTCTCACGGGAGTGCAGGTCTCTACTTTGAAGATGACAACCGTGAGTGACTTTTGACATACAATTAGCGAGTTGAGTAAAACACGACAGCAACGCCTGCCTCTCAATGTTGTAATTGTCACAGACAAATATTTAAACACACCCGGGCAACATTAAATTGATTACCAGAATTTGTTGGCAGGGCTGATCAAAAGGCGTGGCGGGCCGTGTTTGGCCTGCGAGCCTTGAAGCTGCACTGGACCTTCAACCTGTTAAGTCCCTTTGAAGTCCATTACACTCTTAACAATAAAGGTTCTTCATTGGCATCGATGGTTCCATTAAGAACCTTGAACATCCATGGAAACTTTCAAATGCAGAAAAGGTTCTTTATAGTCAAAAAATGTTCTTTAGATATTAAAAATGTTCTTTAAAATGGTTCTTCTATGGCATCACTGCAAAAACACCCCTTTGGAACCTTTACTTTTAATAGTGTGTATGGAGAAAAATCCTGGAATGTGTTCGTCAAAAACCTTAATTTATTTTCAACTGAAGAAAAAAAGAAAGACATGAACATCTTGGATGACATAAGGGTGAGTAAATTTTCATTCTGGAAGTGAACTAATCTTTTAACTGAAAGAAAATCTTACTCCCCCCAAACACACACACACACACACACACACACACTACACATATACTGTAACTAAGGCTTGATTATTAACTGTGCAAATTGTAGCTGTCCAAAAAATATACCACAAGGGAAACTTGAAATAATAAATGCTCATTATAAATGAAATCTACAACAATTTTGTACAAAATCAGTGGTGAAATTTGATCCTCGTAAAGTAAGGAGAGAAATGAGTTACAGAAAGCTGTCAAGATGTCTTTTGATGACAAGATGACTTTTGAAGTCAAGATGAATCAAAATTATAAATGCCACAATGAAGAGCTGCAATCCTGTAATGAAGTTACGATCATTATGATAAATTATCATTTTAACTCAGGGCCCAACAAGTTGACATGAAAATTGTATTAAAAACACTTCAAAAACACTGACTGTCATACACCGAAGGAATTTGTAGATGGAAATGCAGTTATTTAGTAAGACGTGACTAGTTTGCTAAGAAGTTGAAAAGAAGATTTCAATACATTTAGCCTTTTTTCTTTAGAACAAAGTAAATGACGTTAGATACATAACAGGTGTTTTTCCCTATTCTGTCTCCCTAGTGGCAAACAGAGCAGTAAATGAGATGTTTATATAGGAACAATGAAAATATGAATGTTATGATCCTTTCTCTGCAGATAAATAAACTGATAAATAATGTACAATGTGCATTCTTCCTATCTTAAAAGATTCCTAGACTGACTCGCTGGCCTCATTTGAAGTTTTCCCCCAGCTCACTGGGGGACTGCCATGTCTCTATAGAGACCAAAGTCTCATGCTCATTCTCTAATCGCACAGAGGCGTATGACCCTGAGGATGAGGAGAAAAGAAGAAGAAATTACTTTCATTAAGAAATTCAGATTTCTTCCATCCTTTTGATCTTGTGCCAGAAGAACATTTATGCTGATGAAATGCATAAATAAAGTTCTTAAATTATCCCGGCCCTCTTTAGCGCATGGATCCAAGTTGGAAAACTTCCAGAGGAAGACGAGTACAATCATTCTGAGAGCTGATCAGTGTAGTGGGGGGTGATTCAAGAGATGGCCTGAGTCACCGATACTTCAACTGTTCAAGTGATTCATCTGGTGAAGAAGTACACAGACAGACATAATAGTCTGACGCTGTTCTTTGGAACAAAGGTTAACTGTTGCTTTGCAGTCTTGTTACTTAGAGCCTATTTTCTTTCATTTTGAAGTTCAGCAAAACAGAGAGAAGTTTTATATGAAATTATATGAACCAACCCAGTGCCTCTCTTAGTATATTGCATTGTGGCTTGAAGTAACACCCTTAAAATAAATTATTTTGAAAGTTTTGTTTATCTATACAATGGAGGTCAGTGGGGTTTGACCCCCAACAGTCTTCTTTTGTGTTCTGCAGAAGAAAAAGGGTGAGTAAATGATTACAGAAATGTTATTTTTAGGTGAACTATCCCTTTAACATCTAAAAAACACCAGCAGTCAGAAAACCTGCTTTGCTTTGGTGTTAAAATGTCTTATTATTTCCGATTTGCCTATGCTCTCTTGAATATTCAGTAATGATGCTGTGAAACTGTGCCCTCTATTGAACTTCAAGCTGGCACCGTGCCCCAGTCGCGGCAGTAAGTGAGAATGATTTAGTAAGGGTTTACTGAAAAGCTGGAGGAGTGGTAAGGTGGTTTTGACTTTGGTGACAGTGCTGGAAATTTCTCTGGATTCCTCTAAGCCATTTTGAGCAGTGGGCAACAAAAGAAAGGCAGTGAAACCTCGGTGTTACGGCTAGATGGTATAATTTCGAGAACTTGGCATTTCCTACAGCATCAACTAGCTATGATGCAACAAAGACTGTTACATAGTCAAAGTGATTCTCATCACCCCTTTTGTTCCTGAATTGGCTGACATGAATCAAAAACACAAAAACTCAGAGTGCGGTAAAAAGTTACAGTTTATATAAATGGATCTGTATGCTCAACAATTTCAGGGCAATTCCTAACTATTTTATATTGGTGGTTAATTAATTTGAATTGATATATTTGTATGTTTTTGTATGATCTGCTTAAGCTGTAGTGACAGTTATGTTTAAGGGTGGACATTCATGCTTACTTTTTACCTTAATATTGTACGTTTTCATACAAATCACGTAATACAAATTCTTACTTAACTGACCCTTTGCTGGTAGTTTGATTGACAAGCAATCAGAAGAATCATAAGACTGAATCTAAAAAAATGGTGTGTATTGACGTCTTTCCGTGGTTGAAACAAGCTATCTTCTGATGTTCTTTCAAGTTTATTTTGTGCTATAACTAATTAAATTATAAGTTATATTAATAACTCAATGCAATATTGAGTTATTAATAAAAATTGTGTTGTCAGTCATATAATGTTATATAGCTGCCCAAACCAGGGCCCACATAAAGATTTTTGATTTAGCCCAAAAACAACAACAACATAGAGTTAAAGAATATACACTGCTGCTCAAAAGTTTGGGATCAGTAAGATTTTTTATGTTTTTTTTAAAGAATTCTTATATGCTCATCAAGGCTGCATTTACTCGATCAAACATACAGAAAAAAAATGTAATATTGTGAAATATTAATACAGTTTAAAATAATGGTGTTCTATATTAATATATTGTAAAATATAATTTATTCCTGTGATGCAAAGCTGATTTTTTTCTTTTGGAAGCTGTGATTTTTTTTTCAGTATTCTTTATGAATAAAAGTAAAAAAAAAAAAACAGCATTTATTCCAAAAATAAATCTTTTCTAACAATACAAGTCTTTGCTATCACTTTTTATCAATTTAACACATCCTTGACGAATAAAAGTATTAATTTCTTTCAAAAAATTTGAGATGGTACTTTATATTATTACAAAGGATTTCTATTTTAAATAATCACTGTTCTTTTCAACTTTTTATTTGTTAAATTATCTTGGGGGAAAAACACAGGTTCGGACAAAATATTAATCAGCACAACTGTTTTCAACATTGATAATAAATCAGCATATTAGAATGATTTCTGATGGATCATGTGACACTGAAGACTGGAGTAATGATGCTGTAAACTCAGCTTTGTATCACAGGAATAAATTACATTTTAATGTATTCACATTTAAATTGAAATAATATTTCTGTTACTTTCTGTATTTTTGATCAAATAAATGCAGCCTTGATGAGCATAAGAAATGTCTTTAAAAAACATAAAAAATCTTACTGATCACAAACTTTTGAGCAGCAGTGTATATATATATAGTTGTAAATATAAAATATAGTTAAATATTGCAACAAAATTTTAGCCCACAGCCCTCAGTCAAGTTTAAATTGTGGCTTTTCATGGTAAAAAGTTAGGCAACTTTGGTTTAAACCATTTAATTTATTAAACAAATCTGACCAATATTAACAATATTCTGGCTTCTCTGACATTTGCATTGTCTCTATAAAAGAGAAGAAGACTAAAGAAAATGCTGGCTCAGTAATACAGCGGTTTCTTAAAAGGGAAATAGGGAAACACTGCGGCCACAACAGAAATGTAAGTAGGCTACGCATGCCAGTGGAAACGGAAATAACACAAGTACAAACGGGAAACAATGATGAAATAAAAGACAGTTTGAGGAATGGCCTGGTTTCTTTGTGAGTTGGGCTAATACTTATTTTTGGTGCTGACTGACTCTGGGTTTCAAGATGTTATACTTACAGTAAAGACTGATCAAACAGAAATGGCCTTTTCGGCACTTTTGCTCTTGTCTGCTTGGAAATAGGTCAGTGTTGGATCTATCCTTTCTACAGGACACCACAATCAAATAAAGAATCCTTTTATAACAATATTTCACTTTCTACAGAGCCTGCTCTCTTACATATAAAGAGCCCTGGGTGAGAAAGGTCAAACCAGGTTACTGGTGGCTGAGTGTGAACTAATTTGATTGACAGGTCTTCCAAAAAAAACATGGTTGTTGAAATGGTGTGAAAGAGTTTGTGACATTACAGCCTTTAGCACTTTGTGCTGGTATTTATTTAAAATACATTTGTGGGTCTTTCTGGACCTGGCCAATGAGTCAACGTCTGGCTAGAACAACACCATCTGTCCTAAAATGCATCTTTCTCCATTGACAGCCATTACAAAATTAGCTATGTACGAAATTAGAATGGGAATACTAATATGTCCAGCTATTACAGACCTGCTAACTAAATGAACGTAATGCTCTTAATGTAATCCCTTTTCGTTTCCCACACAGAGTAGCTGAAAAGGGCATTTCAAAACAGGAATTAAAAAGTGTTTTGTAATAATGACAAACAAAATATGCTTCTCAAAACTTTTAATGTCTACCAGCACATGTAGATGTTGCACAACGCTCAGATGTGGGAAAACATGTTCAGAAAGTTTGTTAGCTTTTTAAAAGAAACTCCTAATCTCTAGTTCGCTGAGAAATGTTAATTTTCATGTCTTACTGTAACTGTCACTAATTTCCTTTTCTCTTACCGTTCGCCTGAAGAAATAAGAGAATTTTCGACAGATATTTTCAGAAACAAAAAAGGGAAGGTGGACGGCGGAGGGAGTAAAAGGAGGCCCTGATTTGGTTTCCAATCTACAAAGGAAAGTAATCCTATCTGGCGGTCTAATGTGATTTTAATACTCGTGTTACATCTCAAGTGTGATTTGCCCGTGTGAAAGCTTATCAGATGTATGAGATGGAGTCGAACGTGACGCTTGGTCCTTTGCATGCGAGGCCACTGTTTGTCTAATCTTTATGCCTCTTGTGGATTTGACTACCGAGCTAACAAGTGTGAAGCAGCTCATCAGGGAAGAATGAGGAGTGTGACAGGAATAGGTGAATGATTATGAAAAGAGCAACGGTTTTGGGTAACATTTCTGAAAGAACCTAAATCCAGGTTTTACACAGAGCCAGATGCTCCTGGCAGATCTTAGACAAGTCCTCAGAACACGGAGCTAATGAGAGCTGAAGCTAGCTTCATATGAAGACAAGGAAACTACAGTAGAGCATCAAAGAGCATGCAAACTAGTGCCGTTGAAGTATTTCCTCTTGGATATGTGTGTAGAAATGTGCCGAGCAGCAAGTAAACTATCAGTATGAATGTGCGCCTGTAGACAACAAAAGATGAGGTCACGATGCATCACTATACATATATTTTTATACATTTATCTATATATACATACATAAACTGTGACCTCATCTGTTGTTGTCTACATATATTTGTGACCCTGGTCCACAAAACCAGTCTTAAGTAGCATGAGTATATTTGTAGCATTATAGCCCAAAATGCATTGTATAGGTCAAAATTACAGATTTTCTTTTATGCCAAAAATTCTTAGGATATTTAGTAAAGATCATGTTCCATGAAGATATTTTGTAAATTACCTAAAGTAAATATATCAAAACTTAATTTTTCGATTAGTAATATGCATTGGTATTTGGTAAGAACTTAATTTGGACAACTTTAATGCGGTATTTAGTATTTCGATTTTTTAGATTTTTATTTAGTTGTATCTGGGCCAAATATTGTCCTATTGTCCTAACAAACCATACGCCACTGGAAAACGCATTTATTTAGCTTTCAGATGATGTATAAATCTCAATTTCAAAAAATTTCCCCTTATGACCATGGTCCAGGGTCACATATATGCCATGCAAAAGTTTGGAATCAGTAAGACTTGTAATGTTTTTTAAAGAAGTCTCTTATGTGCATCAAGGCTACATTTATTTGATAAAAAAATACAGAAAAAAATCTAACTTTTTATTCATCAAAGAATCCTGAAAAAAGTATCACAGGTTACAAAAAATATTAAGCAGCACAACTGTTTCCAACATTGATAATAAATCAGCATATTAGAATGATTTCTTTGATTACAGGAATAAATTAGATGTTAATGTGTATTACATAAAAAACACCATTATTTACATCATAACAATATTTCACAATATTATTTTTTCAAATTATTTGATCAAATAAACAGCCTTGATAAGCATAAGAAGCTTCTTTAAAACATTACAAATCTTACTGATCACAAACTTCACAACGGCAGTAACTATTAAATATAATTCAAAATCATTAAATATATTTTATTTTTATATATCCACTATCATTCAAAATGATTTACATTCTTACATTCTTACAACCTTACATAAAAAAAATAAAATAAAATCTATTTCAAATCAGGGTCATTGTAGTTGACCAAACTGAAACTGAAATTAGGGCAACAGTTGTCATTTTAAATTTGTTTAACTTGTACATACTAAAATAAACTAAAATAAACTGAAACAAAATTAATATAAACTATGTAGACATAAATGATGAAAACAAAAAAGAAAACTAACACAAAAAAGGAAAATATAAAAATAAAATCTGAAATCTTAATCTTGAAATATTAATAAAATCCATAAAATAGTATCTTAATATTATGAAAACAACACTGTGTCAAATAAATGCTGTTCTTTTGAACTTTCTATTCATCAAAGGATTCTTAAAAAAGCATCATGGTTTGCACATTATTTAACATTGATATCATGTTATGCATGAAATCATTTAAAAAAAAATATCTTATAGGCCCTAGACATTTAAACATCAGTTTATTGCATTCATATACTACATGCGTATAGATATTTATTATGTCAGAAATGTGGCAATGCGCTTTCCTCATGACATATAAGTAGCTGTTGTGCTATCAAAGACCTGGATTTGTCCAAGTTCAGTTTGGGTTATGTTATGGATGAAAAACTTTCCTGTCACATCTGCACCATCCTAATGTAATAAAGCCAAAAAGCCAATAAATAATAAAACTCATACACACATTGCCCAACTTCAAAAGAAGAAATGGCTGTAAAAATTGTATACGTATGCACACCTGTTGTGCATCTTTGCATGACTGAGAACACTTAACTATTAGTGTATGGGACGTCCGGTTATGGCGTGCAGCTGGTAGGTCACGCTGATTTGAGCTAATGCTAACTTTCTTGAAGTTTGACTCTACAAAGTGACCAAAGCTTACCGCTAAAAGCTAAAAACCCTACACTAATGTGCAAATAGAGCGTTGAACAGATCACACTCACGATATAGCAGGGTTCGCAGTAGGCCTTCTTTTCCACAGCATAAAAGGGCTTCCCTCTGAGCTTGGAGCCACAGGTCATGCAGATGAAGCAGTCCACGTGGAAGACCTGGTCCATGGCGGTACAACCCGTCCCCTCACCGACCACGTTCTCCCCACAGCTTGCACAACGACCTGCAAAATACAGCATTGGAATCATGGTTCAGATGCTGTACGTACATACATACAGTTGAGGTCAGAAGTTTACATACACCTTGCAGAATCTGCAAAATGTCAATTATTTGATTAAAATAAGAGGGCTCATACAAAATGCATGTTATTTTTCATTTAGTACTGACCTGAATAAGATATTTCCCATAAAAGACGTTTACATATAGTCCACAAGAGAAAATAATAGTCGAATTTAGAAAAATGACCCCATTCAAAAGTTTGTTGTTACCTGTTACTGTCCTGAAAAGTTAAACTGCCTGCTGTTCTTCAGGTTCCACAAATACTTTAGTTTTTCAGCATTTTTGTGTATTTGCACCCTTTCCAACAATGACTGTATGATTTTGAGATCTATCTTTTTACACTGAGGGACTCATTCGGAACTATTACAGAAGGTTCAAATGCTCACTGACGCTTCAGAAGGAAACAACATGCATTAAGAGCTGGGGGGTGAAAACTTTTGAAGATTAGACCTTATTTTGTTTTCTGGGAAACATATTCTGTAGCTTCTGAAGGGCAGTACTACATGAAAACAATCAAATATTTAGACAAAATGAGAAAAATGTACACATCTTCATTGTGTTCCAAAGTTTACACCCCTGGTTTTAAGTGAAATATCTTATTCAGGTCAGTACTAAATAAAAAAATAACATGCATCTTGCATAATACCTCTTACTTTGGTAAAATAATTAACATTTTGCAGATTCTGCAAGGTGTATGTAAACTTTTGACCTCAACTGTATTCAGTACTAAAAAACATAAAACTGAAAAAGACTGCAAAGGTAAAGGTTAAATAGATAATACATACACATATAGAGTAAATAGCACCATCTGCCACTTTGATGTGAAACCATTCTAATTAAGAACAGCTATTTCAAGTGGTGATATGGCTTATGCTCTCCTCCAAACAAGGTTTCTGCATCTATTTTTTTCAAAGGAGATGAGATGTTTCAACTATAAAGAAAACTTACACTTCAGCTTTCAGGTTCAGAGATAATCTTGAATAAACAAGTGTGTCTGTTGGCCTTTTCAAGCCAACTCATCTTTGTGGTACAACTAATGATAACAATCTACTCTACTGAGCAACTGCAAGTCTTGTGGATAACAAGAATTAAAAGAGTCAATGTCAAAAGAAACAGAATATGAGGAGCATTTCTAAAGTTAGACTGATACCGTCTCCAGGGAATTTACCCCTTTTAAAGTGTTTGGATTTTTTTCTTTTTACTTTTTAAAAAGGGCAAAGTGATCGGTTGCCCTACAATTGTAGAAATCTAAGGCGCTTAATAAGGTCAGTCACTTAACAGTGACTATAGTGGGCTGATTTTTTTCCTTTCCAAAGAGAATGGAGATCAATTCATCATGGCTTGCGCAAATTCCACCCGCGTCTGTCAACTCACTCATCACGAATTGTGAAAACACATGCCACTTATCACATAGACGATGGCAGATGTTTAAGAGCATCTCATATTCAAATGAATCACTAATAAATTCCATTGAAGACCAAACTTCCCTATATATAAAGCCATATATGATATCTCCATTGGGATAAGAATAGGATTAAACAACGTGTTGGCACATTGACACGCACACAATCTTTCATGATAAAAGGAAACTTTGGAAGTGGAAAGAGCACAATCTTTGTGTTATAGGGCATCTGGTATTGCACCGAAAAAAGATCCTGATTGCATATTGTGGGACACGCCATTTGGATATCTGTAATTGAGTCGAAGCTATCTTTAATTGAGCTTAAGATGTCTCCAACTCAATGCAAAGATATCTTCAAACCAATTAATGACGCTAGCAGTTTAATTAGCAGTATCAGGAAATAATGCGCTTTAGAGCCATATCTTATGGTGTTTTCCTTTTTACACATCTGAGGACAGATACGATCTCCAAAAAAAGAGAGAATGTGAGATATTATGAATTAATTTACTTAACTTTAGTTCTGTAGTTCTTCATTTTTCTTTTCTCTCCCTTTTGTGCTTCATTTAAGCCTGTTTTTAGAAATGATACACTCTCTGACTGCAATGAGAGCCAGAGTTCAAGCTTGTCACAGACAAAAGGCGAAGCAGTGAGCAGGAGAAATATCAGACACGCTCCCATTTTCACCGCTGAAGCTGTCGGCGGCATCAACAAAACAGACTGAACTTTTCCGCTCTTCAGATTAGATATCAAAGCTGAGCTGAATATGAGCACCTCTTCTCAACCAAGTTTTAATCGGAGATAATTCTCCTCACACGTGTGGATCAAGACGGTGATATCTGTTCAATTCAGTCGATGAGCTGCAAAAAGTCATTTTTTAAATCAATACTTTTATCTTGTTTTCCAGTAAAGAAAAGAAACATCAATAAATAAGATAAAGTACTGAATAAGCAAAACTGATGAACAGATAAAGAGAATACATTTTGAATTCGGTTCTTCTTTATTGCTGTAAACAAAGATAAACGTTATTTATATTCCCTGAAAAAAAGTCGTAACATCCTTGATATTAAGCTAGTTTGCTTCTTAGGTGCTGTAAATGCACACTACCATTTAACAGTTTGGGGTCTGTAAAGATACATTAAATTGATCAAAAGTGACAGTAAAAATCTTCACATTTACACAAATGTAAGATTTTTTTTAAGATTTACACAATTTACTTAATAGTTAAATTGCATCAAATTTAATTTAATAATCCTTATATATTTTAACTAAATAATTGAACAATCCTTAATCAATTATTCAATTAATATCATATATATATATGTGACCCTCGACCACAAATCCAGTCTTAAGTTGCATGGGTATATTTGTAGCAATAGCCAAAAATACATTGTATGGGTCAAAATTATCGATTTTTCTTTTATGCCAAAAATCATTAGCATATTAAGTAAAGATCATGTTCCATGAAGATATTTTGTAAATTTTCTACCATAAATATATAAAAACTTGATTTTTGATTAGTAATATGCATTGCTAAGAACTTCATTTGGACAACTTTTAAGGCGATTTTCTCAATATTTCATTTTTTTTTTTTTGCACCCTGAAATTCCAGGTTTTCAAATAGTTGTATCTCAGACAAACATTGTCCTATTTTAACAAACAATATATCAGTGGAAAGCTTATTTACTCAGCTTTCAGATAACGTAAGAATCTCAATTTCGACAAATTTACACTTATGACTGGTTTTGTGGTCCAGGGTCACATATATAGATATAGTATAATATAGATATAATATTATATGTAATTCAATTCAATTTGACAGAGTATTAGTTAATAAAATTGCATAAATCTTAAAAAGACTGTTTTTTGGGGGGTTACATTGTAACAAAAAGTAAGCCTATTTAAGATTTACACAATTGAATTAAAAGTAAAATTCCATTAAATTAAATTGAATAATCCGTTGTGTATTTTAACTTAATAATTGAACAATTACTCAATTAAAATGTGTAAAGATAGTTCAATTCAATTTGATAGAATTTTACTATTAATTAAATTGTGTAAATCTCAAAAAAAGCCTTTTTTGATTGTACATTGTTACAAAAAGTAAGCCTTTTTATAAAATGTACACAATTGGATTAATAGTAAAATTCCATCAAATTAAATTGAATAATATTTATGTATTTTAACTGTATAATTGAACAATCCTTATTCAATTATTCAATTAAAATATGTAAAGATAATTTAATTCAATTTGATAGAATCTTATTATTAATTAAATTGTGTAAATCTCAAAACAGGCTTTTTTGAGAGTACATTGTTACAAAATATAAGCCTTTTTTTAAGATTTACACAATTTAATTATTAGTAAAGTTCCATCAAATTAAATTGAATAATCCTTATGTATTTTAACTGAATAATTGAACAATCCATAATCAATGATTCACTTAAAGTACGTAAAGATAATTAAATTCAATTTGATAGAATTTTACCCATAATTAAATTGCGTAAATCTCAAAAAAGGCTTTTTTGAGAGTACATTGTTACAAAATATAAGACTTTTTTAAGATTTACACAATTTAATTAATAGTAAAATTCCATCAAATTAAACTGAATAATACTTACATATTCTAACTGAATAGTTGAACAATCCATAATCAATTATTCAATTAAAATATGTAAAGATAATTGAATTCAATTTGATAGAATTTTACTATTAATTAAATTGCATAAATCTCAAAAAAGGCTTTTTTGAGTGTACATTGTAACAAAAAAGTATTTTTTTAAAGATTTACACAATTGAATTAATAGTAAAATTTCATACAATTAAATTTAATAAGTAGTAGTATACTGAGTAATTGAACAATCCATAAATTAATTATTCAATTAAAATGCATAAAGATTATTTAATTCAATTTTATGGAATGTTATTATTAATTAAATTGTACAGCGTTGAGTGTATATTGTTACAAAAAAGTATTTCAAATAAATGCTGTTCTTTTGAACACATTGCTAATAAGAAGAAAATTTTCTTGAGCATCAGATCAGCATATTAAAATGGAGACACTGAAGATTGGTTGCTGAAAATTTTGCTATGCCATCACAGGAATAAATTACATTTTATAATATGTGTGTTAAATTAATTTTTTATTAACACTATTATTGAATAATATTTCCAAATGTAATGTATGTTTGATCAAATAAATGCAGGCTTAGTGAGCAAATAGAGACTTCAGTAACATTAAAACAACCTACCAATAGTATTTTATTTTCAGTATATTTTGCAGTGTGTAGAGACAAAAGAGCCTAATGATTGATTCTGTTGGTAGCGGAATAACAGCCAAACAGACCTTAACTTCAATTAAAGGCACTGTGAAATGATCCGACACAAGGGTTCCATGCATTGTCACACCTGTCTATGAAACAACAACATAAAAAAATGAATGTCATGTTGATTCATAATTACCACTTAGCTCTATGTTGTGTGCCCCATGTTGAACTGTCACTAAAACTAATGTGAGCTACTCCACTGACGCTGATCTCTAGATAATTTCCACTCCAACCCCGCTGAGCTGTACCTGCAGCAGGGTTCCGCTGAGGAACAGCGCAGAGCAGGCGGAGGAAATAAAAGTGGAGCCGTCTGCCTGCCGCGGCTCCCCAGGGGACCGGTGGGGGTGGGTGGAATCCCAGGCAAAGGTAATCACTTCAGATGGGCTGAAACGAGAGCGGCTCTGGATCACAGGCCCCTCTGAGCCAAACAAGTGTGTGAGAGAAGACAAGCACAGAAAAGGAGAAGAGAGAAAGTGAGTGGGAAATACAGCCAAAGGGATGAGCGCAGGTCACCCTCAAAGCCTGAGTGGAGGAAACCGTTCGGAAATCCTCTTTCCTTTCAGTGAAGTGGGAATGCCAAAGAAATGCCTTTAGATCCGTTAAGGTCATTTTTATCAGGTGAAGGACCACTTAATCAGTAAAAATGCACCATCGATCAGTCAAATCTGGAGGGAACTGCAGTCTAACATCAAAACAATTAGCTACAATGAGTGTACAACTATTACACATATATACACACCCACAAAGACCAAAAACATACATATACTGACAAAGGTCTACAGAAACACTTTATTATAAATGAAAGAAAATTACAATAATCACAAATATAATCAGCAGAACAGGATTAATTAGTCACATTATTTCAATGTTAGAGCTGTATTGTGCAATGCTGTAATCACACACACACACACACACACACACACACACACACACACACACACACACACACACACACACACACACACACACACACACACACACACACACACACACACACACACACACACACACACACACACACACACACACACTAGAATATTACATTTTTGTTTTTAAAAGAAGTTTTTCTGTTTTCTTATTGGAATATTACATTTTTGTTTTCGAAAGAAGTTTTATGTTTTCTCTTATGCTCACCAAGGCTACATTTTATTTGACTAAAAATAAATTAAAAACAGTAATACTGTGAAACAGTTTTATTATTTCTGTGATGGCAAAGTAGCCATTACTTAAGTCTTAAGTGGTCCTTCAAAAATCATTCTGATTTGGTGCTCAATTATTATCAAACATTACTGGTGCTCAATAATGGCTCAACAATGTTTTCATCAATGTTGAAATTAGTTTTTGCTGCTTGATTTTTTTAGTATTCTTTGATGAATAGAAAGTTCAAAAAAAGAACAAATAAATGTATTTACTATCACTTTTAATGAATTTTATGCATACTTGCTGAATAAGACTTAAACAGTAGCCCGAATGTTTAAATATTAGTAGTGTATCACAGTTTCCACAAAACTATTAAGCAACAAATGCTTTTTCACATCACTATAGAGCTTGTTTTATTTTTAGGTCTGTCATAAATAGTGTATTATCTTCAAGGGTTCATGACAACCAAATTTCCCTTGACCTTTTGACATAGAACAGGTCTTTGCATGCTTAATACATCCTGCAAGTTTCATAACTTAAAATGGCCTCATCATCAATAAAAAGTATTTATGAATAACCCTCAGAAAATGGCTTGTTTGGACCCAAGGTGCAAGGTGACGTCACCTGGGTGGAGTCGTTTGCATAAACACTGCCTTCAGTGCAAGACATCAACGAACAGTCTTCTTATAACCATAGGCCCAGCCCACTGACGTTCAGTTGCTTAACGATGGCTGACACTTGATTACGCTGTGTTGCGTTGCGTCAAAAACAAATAGAAATTACAATCACTGTCGCTATCTTCTCTACACTGGATACAGTATACAGATATGTGTTCGCTTTCGGACACAGTCCACTTGAGTCTGGCGTCAAAAGGGCAAATGGAGTGAAAGAACATTCGCTTTAATGCGTTTGGTTTAAACAACTTGTTTGGTCTTTGTACAGATATCAGAAAGTCCCCAGTTTAAGGAACAAGTGTATAGATTATTTTAAATGGCATCCCAGAACATGTCAGATATAGTATTTTGTTTTGTAAATGAGGCACAGTGCCATGGAGAGTTCACAAAGAAGCATTTGTTGAAAGATGAAGCTGTACTAGACCTGACTGCAGCAGCATTACAAACTGTAAGTAAATTGTTTCATAATACTTTGTCTGGAAATGACCGTTTTATTTTATATCATGATTGTCAAAACACTCACATGCAATAGTGAGGGGGCGCTGACAATGTTTCCTATGCAATAACGTTAGCCAATGCCCTGGTGAAAAAAACAGCTAAAACCAGCCTAGGCTGGTTGGCTGGTTTTAGCAGGTCAACCAGTCTGGTTTTAGCTGGTCATAGCTGGTCGGCAGGCTGGTTTTAGAGGGGTTTCGGCCATTTTTCCAGCCTGGCCAGGCTGGTCAGGCTGGTCTTAGATGGTCAGGCTGGAAAACCACCAGCTAAAACCAGCCTGACCAGCCTAGGCTGGTTGGCTGGTATTAGCTGGTTTAAGCTGGAAGTAGCTGGTTTTAGCTGGTCTCCTAGCCTGGCCTGGTTTAAATATTAAAAATATGTTTGTTGTAGAGTATGTTTTGGCTTTAGTATAGTAGTCTTGTGGGGATTTACAGATTTACATGTGATTACAGATCATTCAGCAACACCTGTCTATAGGTGTATTTTCTGTTTGTTATTTAGCAGTCCTCCAATTGCAACAGGCTCTAAGTCACATTTCTCTCAATATTGGAGTCAGTAGGGAACACAGGAAGATAACCCACATAAATTACATCAGCAGCTGCAAAGAAATCTCTACAGACACACTTATATACATTATGTGAAGCCTAATCGGTGCAGGCAGGAGATCAGAGAGTCCCATGTTTACAACAGTCTCTCTAAATGTGGGGCCTAAGTGTTCTTTGACTCATTTGTAGCCGCAAACATTTCTGGTGACTCACAGTCAGTCTCTGACTGAGAAGTTTATTTTTCAGGTTACAAATCAACACATTTTACTATAATAGCCACTCTATAACTACACTCTCACAAATGCAGCAATCATGTACATTTTTTTACACCCTTTTAGAATCTGCAAAATGTTAATTAGTTTACCAAAATAATAGGGATCATACAAAATGCATGTTTCTGTTTATTTAGTACTGACCTGAAAAAGATATTTCACATAAAAGATGCTTACATATAGTCCACAAGAGAAAATAATAGTTGAATTCATAAAAAAATTACCTTGTTCAAAAGTTTACATACACTTGATTCTTAATATGGTGTTGTTACCTGAATGATCCACAGCTGTGTTTTTTTGTTTAGTGATAGTTGTTCATGAGTCCCTTGTTTGTCCTGAACAGTTAAACTGCCCACTGGTCTTCACAAAAATCCTTCAGGCCCCACACATTCTTTAGTTTTCCAGCATTTTTGTGTATTTGAACCCTTTTCAACAATGACTGAATGATTTTGAGATCCATCTTTTCACACTAAGGACAACTGAGGAAACTTTCTAAATTTGAAGATCAGGGTAAATCATGCAAGTATTGTCTAGTAGCCTCTGAATGGCATTATTAAATGAAAAAAAAAAAAAAGGATATTTAGGAAAAATTAGATAAATTGTACATCTCCATTTTGTTCAAAAGTTTTCACCCCCCAACTCTTAATGCATATTTTTTCCTTCTGAAGCATCAGTGAGTGTTCGAACCTTCTGTATTAGTTGCATTTAAGTCCCTCAGTTGTCCTCCGTGTGAAAAGATGGATCTCAGAATCATACAGTTATTGCTGGAAAGGGTTCAAATACACTGGACAAAAATGCTGGAAACCCAAAGAATTTGTGGGACCTGAATGATTTTGAAGAACTGAATAATTGATTGAAGAACAGCAGGCAGTTTAACTGTTCAGTACAAACAAGGAACTCATTAACTATCCCTAAACTAAAAACAAAACAAAGAAAAAAAAAAAACAGCATTGGATCATTCAGGTAAGAAAACAGTATTAAGAATCAAGGGGATGTAAACTTTTAAAAGTGGTCATTTTTTATAAATTCAACTATTATTTTCTTTTGTGGACTATATGTAAACATCTTTTATGTGAAATATCTTATTCAGGTCAGCACTAAATAAACAATAATAGAATTTTGTAAAATTACAAAAATAATTAACACTTTGTAAATTGTGAAAGGGGGATGTAAACATTTGACCTCAACTGTAACCCTGTGAAAAGGCTGGACATAATTAAAGTCCTCCAAAAGTCTTCTAAAAAGCCTCAAACTATATTATACTTGCTAGATGCAGATATTTAGGCAAAGAGAATTAAAGAGAGTTTGACTGGGCACAAATCCGTAGAGTGGAAGATCAAGATGAATTTTAAATTTGTTTAAATCTTCTCAAATTTAAATGAGATAAAAAATTAAAGGCCACAAAAATGTAATTTAGATTCAAATTAGTCGTTATAAAGATCACAGGTACAGTATTTGATAAATTTTAATATTGCAAAAATATTTGTAATGCTTAAGGCTAATCCATTTTGGATTATGTGATTAAAACGGAAAAACGAATTAAGAATTGTCAAACATTAGTGATTCTGCTACACGACGTTAACATATTTGCAATAAAAGGGCACAACCAGATTGCTGCATAATGAAAGCGGCATTTGTACATCTCTATCCCGCTCAACTGCTTTTGAATCTCCCCCTTAACACTGGGCAGAAAGAGCTCATAAAAGAGTCTTCGCTTTCCCCTGTGTCCCCTGCTCTGGGAATGGAAGGCGAGTCTTCATATTAAAACTTCAAATAGTTCCTTTGTAACCAGAAGGGGTAGGAGTGGAAGAGTTCATTTACACTTTATACACTTTCTCCTCTGTCTTCACCGTCCCTATGAAGCCTCCATTCTTTCTTATATGCAACCTCAGAAAAAAAAAAAAAAAGAGAAAAGAAGAAATAATAAGGATGGAATGAAGGAAGAAGAAAGAGGCCGAGCGTGTTGCTCACAAGCCTTGTGAAAGGCTTAAAGCGGTTAGGCATTTTAATTGGATAAAAGGAGAAGATTAAAGAGTTCTTGACTGCGTTCCATAAATAATTGATTTCTAATGTATTTGTGGTGGCAGGCAGATGCCGTTGTTTGGCGACGGTGGATGTTTTGAGTGGCAGGCCTGCTAAGATTTCCTGCACATCTCCGTCTCGCCGCTCTTTGTTTTTTCACGCTGCGATGCAAGAGGGGTGCATGAAAGGCGGCGCGAGCGCGAGCAGCAATTTTGATCTTACATCGCCGGAAATCAAAGATCATGCATGTAAAGAGGGAACGCAAAGAACTTTTTTGTGGAAGGCCAAACTTTCCTGACTCGATGAGACAAGAAGGTGCGATTCTTTAAGGAGGAAACGCAGCCTTCTCAGTACTGGAAGTCAAAGCGCATCGTGACAACGCGCATGTAAACAAATAAACACAACAGATCCACAACACGTATTCTGGGCTCGCGAGAACTTTGTTTCTTCAGAAAGAATATTTTGCGGCGTAAACAACAGAGTGTTATTAGACAGAAATAGTAGCAATAATGCAACACAGATTCCCACAGATGGAATTCATCTTGTTTTTTAGGAACAATAGCAAACAACACATTCTTGCAGCTGGAGTCAAAAAATGAAATGATTTAAAAAACATCTGTTTCAACAGCAAATTCTGCTCCAGCAAATTATGCTGCTCTAATTCACAAATTTATTACAGAGCAATGTTACCAAACACACGCTTTGTTTTTTTTTTTCCCCACACAAAAAGCAGAGGAGAAAAATAAATCTGTTGTGACAGGCTCTGTGTGCAGAGAATTAAAAAAAGGTATAAAGTCATGCCAAATGTTTATTTATTAGAGTCGCAAACAAACATTTTAGGGGTCAATAATGCTGTGATGCTCATTTTTTTCATGGCCTATATATGAATTTATACAAATTCACATATACAATGACTTGCATACACCGCTTTCATTATGTGCACAAGTTTACGTATTAAGATTAATTTTTACAGTAACACTTTGCAATAAGGTTCATTAGTTAACATTAGTTAAGTACATTAGTTACCATGAACTAAGAATGAAAATACTTCTACAGCATTTATTAATCTTAGTTAATGTTAAATAGTTATGTTTGTTAACATTAGTTAATGTATTGTGAATTAAACAATGAACGACTATTTTATGACTGTATTCAAATATATTAACTAATGTTAACTAATGTCACCTTATTGTAAAGTGTTACCATTTTAATATGAATATTTTTATATATTTTTAATACAGTGGTTTGATCTCAATTTGACAAACCATTATTATCATTATTTTGTAAATGAATAAATAAATAAATGTAAATAATTATTTTTTTGTTATGTGGTGCGATTCCCAAAAAGAAAAGATTTATAAATAAATCATAATTAATAATTTATTAATTAATTACATAATAAATAATTAGAAAAACTTTGAATTATGACCTAATTGTATAATAAATTTACCGTATTGAGT